>NC_091310.1:6226120-6430457 GCF_038502225.1 Cherax quadricarinatus | reverse complement strand
AGCACACTGAGATCAAACGACAGGTCCGAAGACAATGAAGGAAATTCAAAGTCAGGCGCAGACAAGGGTATGGTAAGCAACAACGGAGACATGCCGTACACGAAGGCCCTATCAGACCCACGTGGAGCCAGGGAAAAGACGATGAGCACACTAAGATCAAGCGACAGGTCCGAAGACAATGAAGGTTTGTTATATGCAGAGATTCTAACAGCCAACTGCAGTAGCAAGGGACAGCTGGTCAGGAAAGACAGTTCACTGAGAATAGAAGTTTCAGATATGACAGGGACTGAAGGCAGGAACATGTCAACGGAAGGAAATAAAATGCCTCAGAGGAAGCAGATGGAGACTCAGTGGGAGGAGGAAAGGGCGAGGTCAGTTTTTGTGTACGGGCTCCAAGAAGCCAAGGGGGCCAACTTTGAAGAAATAAAACAGGAGGAGAAAAAAATGATTGAAGGCATCATGAAAACAATAGGGGAGGGCAATATGACCCAGGTGACAAATTTTCAGAGAATTGGGTGGTTTGCGAGTGGAAGGATATGGCCTGTCAGAGTAACTTTCAAGGAAGAATCAGTTCGAACCAGGATTCTGCAAGAGAAAGCAAGACTGAGGGACAAAGAGGGGTACCAGAGAGTATACCTCGACTGCGACAGAACACAAGAAGAAAGGACTACACTGAAAGAGAGGGTACAGAGACGCAAGGAGGAACGAGAAGCAATGAAAATGAGCAGGACCCAGACACAGGAGGAAGGGCAAACACACCCCACAGAATCTCCCACCAAAAGACTCCACCCGCGACATTCCCAACGCAACTGAGCAACCTATACTACAACCCACTCACTGTTCCCTCTGCCACCAACCCCCATATCACAAACCTCACCCCAACAGCTGTCCCTTATGGGCATTCTGACCCCACCCCCATCAACACAAACCCCACCTACACCACAGCCCCATATAGGCCCCCACCAAGGCTCTCGCTCCCCCAACCCCAATATACTTGCATGACCACAATGATAGAAAAGAAACTAAAGGTTTGGTACACAAACGCGGATGGAATAACGAATAAACATGAGGAGTGGAATGAAAGAATCAGTGAAAAATCCCCAGACGTCATAGCAGTCACAGAAACAAAACTCGCTGAGACAATAACAGACACAATCTTCCCAACAGGATATCAGATCCTGAGGAAAGATAGAAGGAGTAGAGGGGGAGGAGGGGTTGCACTGCTCATAAAACACCAATGGGGATTTGAGGAAATGGAAGGCATGGACATGATTGGAGAAAGAGACTACATTGTAGGTACAATTCAGTCCGGAGAACATAAAGTAGTCATTGGAGTGATGTATAACCCACCACAGAACTGCAGGAGGCCAAGAGAGGAGTACGAAGAAAACAACAGGGTGATGGTGGACACACTGGCTGAGGTGGCAAGAAGAGCTCACTCGAGCAGAGCAAAGTTACTGGTAATGGGCGATTTCAACCACAGGGAGATCGACTGGGAAAACCTGGAGCCACATGGGGGTCCTGAAACATGGAGAGCCAAGATGATGGATGTGGTACTTGAAAACCTCATGCATCAACATGTCAGGGACACAACCAGAGAGAGAGGGGAGGATGAGCCAGCAAGACTGGATCTTGTGTTCACCCTGAGCAGTTCAGACATTGAGGACATCACTTACGAGAGGCCCCTTGGAGCTAGCGATCATGTGGTTCTGAGTTTTGACTATATAGTAGAGTTACAAGTGGAGAAGGTAACAGGAACTGAAAGGGACAGGCCAAACTATAAAAGGGGGGACAACACAGGTATGAGAAAATTCCTGCAGGAGGTTCAGTGGGACAGAGAAATGGTAGGAAAATCAGTAAACGAGATGATGGAATATGTGGCAACAAAGTGCAAGGAGGCAGAGGAAAGTTTTGTTCCCAAGGGAAACAGAAATAATAGGAAGACCAAAACGAGTCCTTGGTTTACCCGAAGGTGTAGGGAGGCAAAAACTAAGTGCAACAGAGAATGGAAAAGGTACAGGAGGCATAGGACCCAGGAAAACAAGGAGATTAGTAGAAGAGCCAGAAACGAGTATGCGCAGATAAGGAGGGAGGCCCAGCGACAGTATGAAAACGACATAGCATCGAAAGTCAAATCTGACCCGAAACTGCTGTATAGCCACATTAGGAGGAAGACAACAGTCAAGGACCAGGTGATAAGGCTGAGGAAAGAAGGTGGAGAACTCACAAGAAACGATCAAGAGGTATGTGAGGAGCTCAACACGAGATTTAAGGAAGTATTTACAGTAGAGACAGGAAGGACTCTGGGGGGACAGACCAGATGGGGACACCAACAAGGAATACACCAACAAGTGTTGGACGACATACATACAGATGAGGAGGAGGTGAAGAAACTGCTAAGGGACATCGATACCTCAAAGGCAATGGGACCGGACAACATCTCTCCGTGGGTCCTTAGAGAGGGAGCAGATATGTTGTGCGTACCACTTACCACAATCTTCAACACATCCCTGGAAACTGGGCAACTACCTGAGGTATGGAAGACGGCAAATGTAGTTCCCATTTTCAAAAAAGGAGACAGAAAAGAGGCACTAAACTATAGACCTGTGTCATTGACGTGTATAGTATGCAAAATTATGGAGAAGATTATCAGGAGGAGAGTGGTGGAGCACCTGGAACGGAACAGGAGTATAAATGCCAACCAGCACGGATTCACGAAAGGCAAATCCTGTGTCACAAACCTTCTGGAGTTTTATGATAAAATAACAGAAGTAAGACAAGAGAGAGAGGGGTGGGTTGATTGCATCTTCTTGGACTGCAAGAAGGCCTTTGACACAGTTCCTCACAAGAGATTAGTGCAGAAGCTAGAGCATCAGGCGCATATAACAGGAAGGGCACTGCAATGGATCAGAGAATACCTGACAGGGAGGCAACAACGAGTCATGGTACGTAATGATGTATCACAGTGGGCACCTGTGACGAGCGGGGTCCCACAGGGGTCGGTCCTAGGACCAGTGCTATTTTTGGTATATGTGAACGACATGACGGAAGGGTTAGACTCAGAAGTGTCCCTGTTTGCAGATGATGTGAAGTTAATGAGGAGAATTAAATCTGATGAGGACCAGGCAGGACTTCAAAGAGACCTGGACAGACTGGACACCTGGTCCAGCAAATGGCTTCTCGAATTTAATCCTGCCAAATGCAAAGTCATGAAGATAGGGGAAGGGCACAGAAGACCACAGACAGAGTATAGGCTAGGTGGCCAAAGACTGCAAACCTCACTCAAGGAGAAAGATCTTGGGGTGAGTATAACACCGAGCATGTCTCCGGAAGCACACATCAATCAGATAACTGCTGCAGCATATGGGCGCCTGGCAAACCTGAGAACAGCATTCCGATACCTTAGTAAGGAATCATTCAAGACACTACACCGTGTATGTCAGGCCCATACTGGAGTATGCAGCACCTGTTTGGAACCCGCACTTGATAAAGCACGTCAAGAAACTAGAGAAAGTACAAAGGTTTGCAACAAGGTTAGTTCCAGAGCTAAGGGGAATGTCCTATGAAGAAAGATTAAGGGAAATCGGCCTGACGACACTGGAGGACAGGAGGGTCAGGGGAGACATGATAACGACATATAAAATACTGCGTGGAATAGACAAGGTGGACAAGGACAGGATGTTCCAGGGAGGGGACACAGAAACAAGAGGCCACAATTGGAAGTTGAAGACACAAATGAGTCAGAGAGATAGTAGGAAGTATTTCTTCAGTCATAGAGTTGTAAGGCAGTGGAATAGCCTAGAAAATGACGTAGTGGAGGCAGGAACCATACACAGTTTTAAGACGAGGTTTGATAAAGCTCATGGAGCGGGGAGAGAGAGGGCCTAGTAGCAACCGGTGAAGAGGCGGGGCCAGGAGCTAGGACTCGACCCCTGCAACCACAAATAGGTGAGTACAAATAGGTGAGTACACACACACACACACACACACACACTACACACACACACACACACACACACACACACACACACACACACACACACACACACACACACACACACACACACACACACACACACACACACACACACACACACACACACACACACACACACACACACACACACACACACACACACACATACACACACACACACACACAGACACACACACACACACACACACACACACACACACACACACACACACACACACACACACACACACACACACAATTATCTCATCCCACAACAAGACTCATTTTCCCTCATCTCCCACAACATTTCACTTTACCAAATCGACATTACAAGTTACAGACACTATTACTCCTTGCTGTACAATTTCCAACACATCACAACAGCTGACAATTTTCTTTCTCAACTTTTTCAGTTGTTATAACCCCCCCCCCCCACATACATCAAGACGAGACAAGACACTACAAATTCCTAAGTCAGAAATACACTATTGTACTATGCTGCACAAGCTCTAACACCTCACACTCCATCCCCGGAATCTGCCCTTGCTTCTTACTCTCCCTTTCATCTGACTCTCCCACTTCAGTCTCACTCACTGACGACATAAGCCATCGGTACTTAACCCAGGACAACACAAATTTCCATTACTTTATTTTAAGTCTATAACCATTTCGTTTACTTATAACCTTCACACACTATCCACTCCCATTTGTCACTCATTAAACCAGAACATTTCACATTACCAACTACTTATTACAAGTCACACACATACACACCTACACCTGCATACATCCGGATTTCATGACACATGACTCGTTTCACATTCCTAAAACACACCAATACTCCCATTACACACCTGTGTTCAACTTCTTGAGAAATTTATCGGATGAATCTACTTGATACTACAAAAGACGATACTGAAATGATTAGGTTAGGTTAGGTAAGGTTTGTCAGGAAACAGGACAAACGGGTCTTAGTCAGATGATGACCCGCTTTTGGAGCTTGTGGTCATCTGACCGAGGCCTTCCCCTGGCTTACGGGTCCACCTCTTTAAAAATTACGGTCACGTATAACCATTTTTGATTATTTTCTGAATGAAATGATTACACTCTGCTAGAAAAATGACAGGATGGATAATGAGAACCTTCAAAACTAGGGAGGCCAAGCCCATGATGACACTCTTCAGGTCACTTGTTCTATCTAGGCTGGAATATTGCTGCACACTAACAGCACCTTTCAAGGCAGGTGAAATTGCTGACCTAGAAAATGTACAGAGAACCTTCACGGCACGCATAACGGAGATAAAACACCTCAATTACTGGGAGCGCTTGAGGTTCCTAAACCTGTATTCTCTGGAACGCAGGCGGGAGAGATACATGATTATATACACCTGGAAAATCCTAGAGGGACTAGTACCGAACTTGCACACGAAAATCACTCACTACGAAAGCAAAAGACTTGGCAGACGATGCAACATCCCCCCAATGAAAAGCAGGGGTGTCACTAGCACGTTAAGAGACCATACAATAAGTGTCAGGGGCCCGAGACTGTTCAACTGCCTCCCAGCATACATAAGGGGGATTACCAACAGACCCCTGGCAGTCTTCAAGCTGGCACTGGACAAGCACCTAAAGTCGGTTCCTGACCAGCCGGGCTGTGGCTCGTGCGTTGGTTTGCGTTCAGCCAGCAGTAACAGCCTGGTTGATCAGGCACTGATCCACCAGGAGGCCTGGTCACAGACCGGGCCGCGGGGGCGTTGACCCCCGGAACTCTCTCCAGGTAAACTCCAGGTAAACTCTCAAGATGCCTTTATATATTCCTCGATTTAAGTTGCCAGTTACTTATTTTCTAAATTCGACATAACATCTATCACTGAAATTAAGACACATGTGCAACATCTGTAGACTACGGTGCTCTTCACACCTACTGCTAGGTTGAGGGACTGATTACCTCATCTTCTGTACATAGTTCTACTGTCTTCAAGTTATGTCCTAGAATTTGTATTGATAAAGCCACTGGATGGCGAAACGTCTACAATAAAGACACCCAGATGTTGCACATGTGTCTTAATTTCATCTTGTCTGTATTATATACCATTCTTGCACAACATCTATCACTCATCCCATCCTCGATTAACATTATTTTTAATATTACAGAATACATTATATGAATCTTCCTCATAGCATATATATTTCCCTCATGTGATTAATTAAATACAACTCTTTCTAATCATGTTTACTATTAAATCATGTTTTTAGTAAAAGAATTTTTCAAGAAACACTTTTCGGCAACTCTACCTGCACTACACCTGGGTAACCAAAAATAAATAAATAACTATCACGTGACGACACACCCCATCTAGACCATGCTAGACCTGCTTTACACAGTACTGGAAAATAAGGAATATCCGCTAGAAATTTTTATTGACCTAAGACACAGTAGACCACGGCATCCTTCTCCACAAACTTGACCACTATGGTATAAGAGGCCATGCGCTTGCATATTTTAAATCCTACCTTTCTAATAGGTATCAGTATGTCACCAATAAAGACACAGCCTCATCAATACGGCCACCTGATACTGGAGTTCCGCAGGGAAGTGTCCTTGGACCCCTGCTCTTCCTCATTTACATCAATGATCTTCCAAACATATCCCAACACCTGAAACCCATTCTCTTTGCTGACGACACGACTTATGTCATCTTCCACCCTAATCTTGCCACCCTCAACACCATTGTTGAGGGTGGATGACAACCAATAAACTTACACTTAACACTGGCAAAACCTACTATATTATGTTTGGTAGCAGAGCAGGTGTTGCGCAACTTAACATTAAGATCGACAACACTCTAATTGCCAGACATAATGAGGGCAAATTCCTTGGCCTATACCTCGACAACAACCTAAATTTCAGCACCCATATCCAACACATAACAAAAAAAGTATCCAAAACGGTGGGGATCCTCTCCAAGATACGATACTACGTGCCGCAAACTGCCCTTCTCACACTATACCATTCACTTATATATCCATACCTCACCTATGCTACCTGTGCTTGGGGTTCAACTGCAGCAACACACCTAAAGCCAATAATAACCCAACAAAAAGCCGCAGTAAGAATAATCACTAAATCCCATCCACGGCAACACCCCCCCCCCCCCCGCTCTTCATAGATCTAAACTTACTCCCTGTTCAGTACATCCACACTTACTACTGTGCAATCTACATCTACAGGACCTTAAATTCCAATATTAACCTTGACCTAAAACGCTTTCTTGATAGTTGTGACAGGATCCACAGACATAACACCAGACACAAACATCTCTATGACATTCCCCATGTTCAAATAAACCTTTACAAAAATTCAATGTATTTCAAAGGACCTAAAATCTGTAACACCCTTCCTGAAAACTCTAGAACTGCAGACACATTCATCACTTTCAAAACTACAGTTAGAAAACATCTTATCTCCCTGATCCACCCCGACAACTAACTACATGATAACCACCTGGTGGTTCACAATTACATTCACTCACCCACTGACTATAAACCCAGAAATACTAATCTTAATTTTAAAATAATAAATCCTAACTAGTCATAAGTTTGCCTATGATACTCCAATATAAACACTTTGTATTGTGCCAAAACAAAAGCATTCATATTGCTAAACTCACAAATTATGATGTAGTCACTTAGCCTTAATACCATAATCTGTAAGGATTTAATGTTAAGAATTAATCTAAGTCTGCTCGAAATACCTAGCCAGGCTAGGTGTCCTAGTGGCCCCCTCTGTAATTAGTATCTTATAACATGTAAACCACGCAATACCCAAAACCTGTAAACCCCACATTGTAACCCTTATAGAGAATAAACTTGAATTGAATTGAATTGAATCTGCTTCCTCTCTAATGACCCACAGAGAGATGTTATCCGGTCCCATCACCTTTGAGGTATCAAGGCTACTTAGCAACTTTTTTACCTCCTCCTCAGTTGTGCGCATTTCATTCAAATTTTGTTAGTATAACGCTTGTTGGTGCCCCCCTCTGTTCTGTCTTCCCAGAGACTTATCTCTACTGTAAATACTTCCTTAAATCTCGTGATGAGCTCCTCACATACCTCTTGATCGTTTCTTGTGAGTTCCCCACCTTCTTTCCTCAGCCTGGTCACCTGGTCTTTGATTGTTGTCTTCCTCCTAATGTGGCTATACAGCAGTTTCGGGTCAGACTTGACTTTCGATGCTATGCTGTTTTCGTTCTGTAGCTGGGCCTCCCTCCGTATCTGTGCATACTCATTTCTGGCTCATCGACTGATCTCTTTATTTTCGTGGGTCCTTAGCCTTTTGTATTTTTCCATTCTCTATTGCACTTAGTTTTTGCCTCCCTATACCTTCGGGTAAACCAGGGGCTCGTTCTGGTCTTCCCATTATTTCTCTTGCCCTTGGGAACAAACATTTCCTCTGCCTCCTTGCATTTTGTTGTTACGTAGTTCATATCGTTTACCGACTTTCCTACCCAAATTCTGTCCCACTGAACCTCCTGCAGGAAGTTCCTCATACCTATGTAGGCCCCCCTTTTATAATATGGCTTTTCCCATTCAACTCCTGTCATCCTCTCCACTTGTAACTCCACTATGTATTCAAAGCTTAGAACTAAGTGATCACTAGCTCCAAGGAGCCTCTCATATGTGATGTCCTCAATGCCCGAGCTGCTTAAGGTGAACACGAGGTCCAGTCTTGCTGGTTCATCCTCCCTCCTCTCTCTGGTAGTGTCCCTAACATGTTGGTGAATGAGGTTTTCCAGCACCACATCCATCATCTTGACTCTCCATGTTTTGGGACTCCCATGTGGCTCCAGGTTTTCCCAATCAATCTCCCTGTGGTTGAAATCGCTCATAACCAGTTACTTTGCTCTGCTTGAGTGAGCCCTTCTGGCCAGCTCAGGTACTGTGTCCACCATTGCTCTGTTGCTCTCTTCATATTCCTCTCTTGGCCTCATGAAGTTCTGTGGTGGGTTATACATCACTGCAATGACTACCTTATGTTCCCCAGACTGAATTGTACCTACTATGTAACCCCTTTTTCCAATCTGAAATCCTCATCGGTTTTTAATGAGCAGTGCAGCCCCTCCTCCCTCTCTGCTCCCTCTATCTTTCCTCAGGATCTGATATCCGGGTTGGAAGATTGCATCTGTTATTGCCTCAGTGAGTTTTGTTTCTATGATTGCTATGATGTCTGGGGATATCCCATTGATTCTTTCATGCCACTCCTCACATTTATTTGTTATTCCGTCTGAGTTCTTGTACCAAACCTTCAATTTCTTTTCTATAACTGTGGTCCAGGGAGAATATTGGGGCTGGGGAGTAGGGGCCCTGGCAGGGGCCTGTGGGGGGTTGCAGTGAGGGTGGGTTTAGTGATGGGGGGTGGGGACAGAGAGAACAGTGTGTTGGTTTTGGTGTAGATTGTGGTCCGTGGAGAATGTTGGGGTTGGGGGAGTGGGAGCCCTGGTGGGGGCCTATGGGGAGTTGTGGTGGAGGTGGGGTTTGTGATGTGGAGGGGCGAGGACAGAGGGAACAGTGTGTTGATTTTGGTGTAGATTGGAGTTGACAAGGTTGGATTTCCTCTGTGGGTGTTTCTAGAGGAGGATGTCCTTGCTCTTCCACCTGGGTTTGGGTTCTCCTACTCATCTCCATCATTGCCTCTTGTTCCTCCTTTCGTCTTTGTATCCTTTCTTTCAGCATCATACTTTCTTTTTGTGTTCTGTCTCGATCAAGGTACACTCTCCGGTACTTAGGTTTGCCCCTTAATCATGCTTTCTCCTGCAGGATCCTGTTTCTAACTGATTCTGCCTAGATAATCAGTTTGACTTGCCATTTTTTTCTTCTTGCAAACAACCTAATTCTCCAAAAATTTGTTATCTGGGTCATGTTGTCTTCACCTATTGCTTTCATGATACTTTCAATCTTTTTTTTCTCTCCTCATGTTTTCTTGCCTCGTAAGTTTCCCCTTCAACCTCCAGGAGCCCGTAGACAAAAACTGATCTCTTCCTTTCAACCTCCCACTGTAACTCCTTTTGCATCCTCTGAGGTGACTTAGTTCCTTCCATTGAAGCAATCTTTCCTTCAATCTCATCCCTGGCAGATGCCCCTGGGCTCAGCAGTCTGCTTTTCCTGATCAGCTATTCCTGGACATTGCAGATGGGTGTTAGAGTCTCTGCATAAAGCTTAGCTCCTTCATTGTCTGTAGTCCCCTCATTTGTTCTTGATGTGCTCCTCGTCTTGTCCCATGTCCCACGGGGGTCGGATAGGGCCATTGCTTACTGTATAGCTCCCTTTGCTCCCTACAGTCCCCTCGTCTGTGACTGATGTCATGTGTGTGTGTGTTAGTGTGTGTGTGTGTGTGTACTCAGCTATTTGTGGTTGCAGGGGTCGAATCATAGCTCCTGGCCCTGCCTCTTCACTGATTGCTACTAGGTCCTCTCTCTCCCTGCTCCATGAGCTTTATCAAACCTCGCCTTAAAACTATATATGGTTCCTGCCTCCACTACGTCACTTTCTAGGCTGTTCCACGGCTTGACTACTCTATGACTGAAGAAATACTTCTTAACATCCCTTTGATTCATCTGAGTCTTCAACTTCCAATTGTGACCTCTTGTTTCTGCGTCCCATCTTTGGAACATCCCGTCTTTGTCCACCTTGTCTATTCTGCGCAGTATTTTATATGTCGTTATCATGTCTCCCCTGACCCTCCTGTCCTCCAGTGTCGTCAGGTCGATTTCCCTCAATCTTTCTTCGTAGGACAATCCCCGTAGCTCTGGAACTAGTCTTGTTGCAAACCTTTGCACTTTCTCTAATTTCTTGACGTGCTTGACCAGGTGTGGATTTCAAACTGGTGCTGCATACTCCAGTATGGGCCTGACGTAAATGGTATACAGAGTCTTGAACGATTCCTTACTGAGGCATCAGAATGCTATCCGTAGGTTTGCCAGATGCCCGTATGCTGCAGCAGTTATCTGATTGATGTGCACCTCAGGAGATATGCTCGGTGTTATACTCACCCCCAGATCTTTTTCCTTGAGTGAGGTTTGCAGTCTTTGGCCATCTAGACTATATTGTGTCTGTGGTCTTCTTTGCCCTTCCCCAATCTTCATGACTTTGCATTTGGCAGGGTTAAACAAGCCTGGTCCAGTTGCTGGACCAGGCTTGTAGCCTGTCCAGGTCTCTTTGTAGTCCTGCCTGATCCTCGTCCGATTTTATTCTTCTCATTAACTTCACATCATCTGCAAACAAGGACATTTCTGAGTCTATCCCTTCCGTTATGTCATTCACATATACCAAAAACAGCACAGGTCCTAGGACTGACCCCTGTGGAACCCCGCTTGTCACAGGCGCCCACTCTGACACCTCGTCATGTACTATGACTCATTGTTGCCTCTCTGTCAGGTATTCTCTGATCCATTGCAGTGCCTTTCCTGTTATGTGTGCCTGATCTTCTAGCTTTTGCAGTAACCTCTTGTGAGGAACTGTGTCGAAGGTCTTCTTGCAGTCCAAAAAAATTCAGTCAATCCACCCTTCTCTCTCTTGCTTTACTTCTGTCACCTTCTCATAAAACTCCAGTAGGTTTGTGACACAGAATTTTCCTTCCCTGAAACTGTGCTGGTTGTCAATTATACACTTGTTTCTTTCCAGGTGCTCCACCACTCTCCTCCTGATGATCTTCTCCATGACTTTGCATACTATACACGTTAGTGATACAGGTCTGTAGTTTAATGCCTCATGTCTGTCTCCCTTTTTAAAAATTGGGACTACTTTTGCCATCTTCCATACCTCAGGGAGTTGCCCAGTTTCAATGGATGTGTTGAAGATCTTTGTTAATGGCATACACAGCATCTCTGCTCCCTCTCTAAGGACTCATGGAGAGATGTTGCCTGGTCCCATTGCCTTTGAGGTGTCAAGTTCACATAGCAGCTTCTTCACCTCCTCCTCTGTTATGTGTACCTCATCCAGCACTTGTTGGTGTACCCCCTTGTTATGATTTCCTGGAATCCTACTGGTTTCCACTGTAAATACTTCTTTAAATCTCGTGTTGGGCTCCTCACATACCTCTTGGTCGTTTCTTGTGAACTCCCCATCACCCTTCCTCAGTCTGATTACCTGGTCCTTGACTGTTGTTTTCTTCCTGATGTGGCTGTACAACAGCTTTGGGTCAGACTTGATTTTCGACGCTATGTCATTTTCATATTGTTGCTGAGCCTCCCTTCTTATCTGTGCATATTCGTTTCTGGCTCTTCGGCTAATCTCTTTTTTTTCCTGAGTTCTCTGTCTTCTGTACCTTTTCCATTCTCTAGTACACCTAGTTTTTGCCTTCCTACACCTTTGGGTGAACCAAGGACTCATTCTGCTCTTCCCATTATTTCTGTTTCCCTTGGGAACAAACCTCACCTCTGCCTCCTTGCATTTTGTTGTCACATAGTCCATCATTTCTTGTACTGGTTTTCCTGTCAGTTCCCTCTCCCACTGAATGTCTTGCAGGAAGTTCCTTATGCCTGAGCAGTTCCCCCATCCTATTCCTGCTACTCTTTCCACTTGAAGCTCAACTATGTAGTCAAAGCACAGAACCACATGATCACTAGCTCCTAGTGGCCTTTCATACATGATATCCTTGATGTCCGAACTACTCAAGGTGAATACAAGGTCAAGTCTTGCTGGATCATCCTCACCTCTCTCTCTGGTAGTGTCTATAACATGTTGATGCGTGAGGTTTTCCAGTACCACATCCATCATCTTGGCTCTCCATGTTTTGGGACCCCCATGGGGCTCCAGGTTTTCTCCTTGTGATTGAAGTCACCCATAACTAGTAACTTTGCTCCCCCCATGTGTGCTCTCCTGGCCACCTCGGCTAGTGTGTCGACCATTGCTCTGTTGCTCTCATTGTATTCTTCTCTTGGCCTCCTGCAGTTCTGTGGTAGGTTGTATATTACTGCAATTATCACCTTATGTCCCTCAGATTGGATTGTTTCTATTAAGCAGTCCCTTTTGCCTGTGCCATCCATTCCTTCCATTTTCTCAAAACCCCACTGGTTTTTAATGAGCAGTGCAACTCCTTCTCCCCCTCTCCTCCCTCTGTCTTTCCTGAGGATTTGATATCCGGATGGGAAGATTGCATCTGTTATTGTGCTGGTGAGTTTTGTTTCTGTGAGTGCTATTATGTCTGGGGATGTCTCCTTGATTCTTTCATGCCACTCCTCACACTTATTTGTTTTTCTATCTGCATTTGTATACCACACCTTCAACTTCTTTTCTAAGACTGTGGTCTGGGGGGTATATTGGGGTTGGGGAATTGGGAGACCTGATAAGGAACTATGGGTGGTTGCTGTGGGGATGGAGGTTGTAATGCAGTAGGTGGGGCATTGGATATGGCATGAGTGTTTTGGTTTAGAATGTTTGGTTGCACTGGGGTTGACCTGGTTGGGGGGCTTCTATAGGAAGTTGTAAGGGAGGCTGTATATGGTCTTCTTCCTGGATCTGGAATCTCCTGTCTGTCTCTTCCATCCCCTCTCTTTCCTCCTTTCGCCTCTGTACCATCTGTCTCAGTTTCTGCCTTTCTTGTTGTGTTCTGTCGCAATCGAGATACACCTTCCTGTATGCCAGCATGTCCCTTAATCTTGCAGGATCCTGTTCCGAGTCGATTTTGCCTTGAAAGTCACTTTCACTGGCCAGGTTCTTCTTCTTGCAAACTCCCCTATTCTCTGAAAATTTTCCAGCTGGGTCATGACGTCTTCTCCTATTGCTTTTATGATGCTTTCAATTACTTTTTTCCCCTTGTTTTCTTGCTTCTTATGTTTCCCCTTCAAGTTCCTGGAGCCCATACACAAAGACTGACCTCTCCCTTTCATTCTCCCACTGCATATCCTTGTGTGTCCACTCATTCAATTTAATTTCCTCCATTGCAGCTTTCCTTTCTGCAGTTTCACTAGCTAATGTACTTGGGGTCAGTGATCTGTCATTTTCCCTTCTCGGCTTTCCCTGGGCTCTGCTATGGTCTGTTAGGGCCTCCACATATAGCTTAGCTCTTTCATTTACTACAGTCCCCTCTGATAGAGCTTCTTCATCCAGTATTGCTCCTTCTTTCCCTAGAGTCCCCTGTGAGGGAAAAGTTCAATAGATAGGAGTAGCGAGGGAGTATATAGTAACAATAGTTTCATTGCTGGCTTCTTGTTAAGGTAGGGTAAGTCAAGCTCCCGCTATTCCCGCCTTTTTTCCCCCTCCCCGAAAGTGATAGTTTGACTGCCGGCTGCTTGTTAAGGTAGGGTCAGTCTAGCTCCCGCTATCCCTTCCCCTCCTTCTTCCCCCCCCCCCCGAAAAGTGACGTGTGGGGCTCCGGTACAAACGATAATCACTAGACTCACAGCTCCCAGCACTACTGTAAGTACATGCCTGCCTTGTATTCTAGTGGATTTATTGGTTGAAAGCTTCACTTTTGACCAATAATAAACTTAGTCCTTTCAGTCTTGCTCTAAGTTGACTGTTGTAATAGTCACCACATCTTTTAGGTATTGTACTTATCATGGAGAGTGATTTCTTAAGCAGTGGGTAACCTGTCTATCTTTCCAGCTTGGATGACAGAGAGGGTCACCTGCCAGTCAACGAGTAGAACTGATGGAGATGGACTAACGTCCTGAGACTTCCCCTTTTTGGATTTAATTACCTGTGCACCTGTATGAAATTGCAGGACATAACCCCTCATCAATGTAGTGGTAAAGAACCTGCTTTCCTGTCATCGGGATAGAATACTCATGGCTATTATGTGAAGAACGAGCCGGTGGGTTGTCATCAACACCTGCGACCCCCCCCCACATCATCGGCAACGGCTACAATTTCAACAACACACAGTGTCACCAACACCAGACACCCAAGTTTTATATTAGCATTGAATTCAGTTATCATTTATATTTTTCATTTTTCATTTTCTTTAATGTAGGATCAATATTTCATATTTAAGTGTTTTATATTTTATATTTTCTAAATAATAAAGTGTTTATGTTTGTCAATTTTTATTCTTTTTCTATACATTAATTTTCCTGAGGAGGAGCCAGCCTTGGTAATACTGTCTGAAGTTATTACAGGGCTGAGTAAGCCTTCACAAGTGGCGACCTTGCCAGGATCAACTCTACTGAATCAAGATTCAACTCCATGTCGAATCTACCATTGGAACTTCAACGCCGCATACCACAGACGGTTACCACCAGCCATGAGTAATCATTCTCTATGGTAGGACTACAGTACAGGTATTTAAAAGATTTGGTGATTGTTATAGTCTCAATTTATTGTAAGTCAAGTCAAGGCAGGAATACTAGTTAATTCTGCCATCTTTTTTTGTGTGAGCTTGAAACACTTTGGAGGATTAGTCTCTAGGGACCCGAGATTTTCCAGTGACAATTTGTTTCATTGAGCTCTTTATTATATCAAGGGAACTGTCATAGGACACTCTTGATTTGTTGGTGAGAAGATTGGATGGTCAAGTGACCCCATTCTACTTACTGTTTGCTCGGAGCCGGCATAGAACCCTTTGTTTTAATTAATACATATTGTTTAATTGAAGCAGGGATCAAGCCCTCTGGTTTATTTACAGTTTGAGCGAAGCAGGAATTGAACCCTCCGTTTTCTTTAATACCCGTTTCATTTCCCCTGATAGTTTAAGTTATTCTTGCAAGCATGGAGGAATACCATTTTTGGATGAACGCTGGAAGTAAGTTAGGAATAACAGGGAAAAATTTAGAATCTTTCATTAGTGCTAAGATCCAGGAAAGACTTGAAAGAGAGAGAATTGAGAGAGAAGAGAGACAGTTAGAAAGGGAAAGAGAAGAAGAAAAGGAGAGAGAGAGAATCGAAAGAGAAGAGAAAAAAGAGAGAGGGAGAATCGAAAGAGAAGAGAAAAAGGAGAAAGAGAACCTTGAAAGACAGGAGAAAAAGGAGAGAGAGAGAATTGAGAGAGAAATGCAAGAAAGATAGTTAGAAAGAGAAAGAGAAGACAAAAAGGAGCGTGATAGACTTGATCATGAAGAAAGAGCTAGAGAACGTGAGGAACAGGCTAAAATACGTGAGGAACAGGCTAAAATACATGAGGAACAGGCTAAAATAAGAGAACTTGAGGAAAGAGCAAAGGATAGAGAAGTTGAGGAAAAAGCTAGAGAACTTGAGTTAATAGAGAGAGAAAAGGATCGCGAGCTCGAAAAATCTCGCCTTGAATTAGAGAATAAAAAGTTAACACTTACACAACAATTAGAGGAAGGAGTAATGGAACAACGTGCAGTCAGCGCACATATTCCAACACCTAATTTACCTCCCTTCACAGAGGGGGAAGACATAACTTCATACATTATCAGGTTTGAAAATACCGCTACCCTCTGTGAATGGCCTGCTGACACCTGGGCTACCAGGTTAGGAATGTTATTTTCTGGTACAGCCTTGAATATCTATGCAACTTTGTCGCAGGATATCATAGGTAATTATAACCTACTGAAGAAGGCAATCCTTAAAGCATATCAAAAAACCACTAATTCTTACAGGAAAGATTTCAGGTATTCCACCTTACAGCCTGGCCAGAACTTTCAGCAGTTACAGGTAACACTCTTTCGTTTTTTCGACTTTTGGATAGAGAGTTCAAGAATTGATCACAGTTATGAATCTCTTAGAGACTTCATGGTTGCTGACCAGTTCCTGACAGCTCTTCCCCATCAGATACGAACATTCATCAGAGAACGTAACCTGATTAAAGCTGAGGAAGTTGCTGAGGCTGCTGGCCTGTATGCTGAGGCTCACAATTCCTATAAAGACCTAAAGGGATCGAACCCTAAGGGCAAGGGTTCATCAGACCTTAAGAAATCAAAGCCTCTAGTGGAAAGTAAAATGACTTCTTTTATTCCTGTTTGTCATTTGTGAGGTGTTAAGGGACATAAACGTCCAGATTGTCCTTCTAAGAAGGTCCAAAAAGTTGGAAGATGTTTTAAAGACTGTAATGACCAAGCACCCTTCTGTTCAGGAACAGTTAATGGACTTAATGTATCTACCATTTTACGAGACACTGGATGCACATGCATAGTCATTTCTGATAAGCTCTTCCCTAACCTTAAAGAAACTCATTCCTCTGCTATACTTTCAGACTACTTGGGCCGTACGGACACTTTTCCTAACATCCGTTGTTACATTAGGTCTAAATGGTTCACAGGTTGGTCTGAAGCCGTACTAGCTCCCATCACTTCTTGCTCCGTACTAATAGGTAATGTAAAAGGTGCCATTCTTCCTTCTGAGGTTGACCTTTCATGACCAAAGATGGACATAGATGTTTCAGATCCTCTTTCTGTAGAGTCAGAGAAGCCCCTCGAAAGTTCAGATGAGACAATGTCTCGTGAGATTCATGTGGGATTAAAAACCAGTGATGCTACTCTCGAAAGCGAGGTAGTAGGATCACCGGTTCACTTATTAGATGAAAGTGAAGATATCACCTCCGATACTATAAATGTCTTGACTAGGGCTCAGACCAAAGCCCAGGCTTCTCCTACTGTCCATCCTTTGATTTTCCCTGACTTTAAGCCTTTAGACATATCGAAGGACTCCTTTGTCAATTTACAACGTAATTGCCCTTCTCTTCAGAATTGCCATAATGCCGCTAAACAAAATCAAGTTATCCAAAGGAAAAACTTTTCATATAAATTTGAATATATAAAAGATATCTTGTTCAAGTCAGTATTCAAATTAAATTCAGATGAGATAGACTATTCCATCTTAGTTGTTCCAAGTCAATGCAGAGACTGTTCTTAAAATGGCTCATGACCTGCCAGTGGCCGGACATTTCTCGCATCGTAAAACCTTAAATAAAATTAGGGAAACCTATTTTTGGCCAAAAATGTCCTCAGATGTCACTACCTATTGTAGATCGTGCAAAGTTTGCCAACTGTCATCCTCCCGAGGTACCAGGCGAGTACCTATGGTCAAAATGCCAGTCTTTACGGTACCTTTTGAAAGAGTAGCTATTGACATCGTTGGTCCTTTATCTCCACTTTCATCTGGGGGACATAGATATATATTAACATTAGTTGATTATGCTTCGAGTTTCCCTGAAGCCATACCCTTAAAGACCATAACTACTACAGAGGTGGCTGAAGCCCTTTTGTCCATCTTCTCCAGAGTGAACATCCCTAGAGAAATTTTGTCTGACCGTGGGACACAATTCACATCTGACTTAATGCAACATCTATACCAACTTCTGGGAGTGAAGCCTGTCTTCACCACACCCTATCATCCCAGCTGTAATGGGAGGATTGAGCGCCAGCATTCGATTCTCAAGTCCATTTTAAGGAAACTTTGCTCCCTTAAACCTAAGGAGTGGCATCGTTACCTACCCTGTGCTTTGTTTGCCATGGGGGAAGTTCCCAGTGACTCTTTGGGGTTTTCACCTTTTGAACTTCTCTATGGTAGACAGGCCAGAGGCCCATTGTCTATCCTTCATGACTTATGGACTAATGAGGAGGTGAGTGCTGAGGTTCAGTCTTCGTACCAGTTTCTCCTTGACCTTAGATCCAAACTTGAGGAGACCTCTGACATAGTTTCGAAAAACCTAAGCTTTTCAAAGGACCAGTACAAAACCTATTTTGATTCCAAAAGTCAGAGGAGAAGTTTTAAAGTAGGGGATGAAGTTCTTGTACTTTTGCCGATCAAGTCAAATAAATTATTAGTAGCATGGAAAGGTCCATATAAAGTATTAAAAATTTGTGGGAAAGTTGACTACCTCATAGAAGTCAAGGGGAAACCTAAGCTTTATCATATCAATATCCTTAAGAAATATTCCGAAGAAATTCGGTTAACTGCCTTAATAACTTTGACTTAGTTTTTCCACACGAACTTGATACGACAACTGAAGAATGTAAGTTGTGCGTAATTGACACCTCTAACCTAGACTATGATGAAGAACTACATGACTTGGTGACTCTTGAGCACTCAGATGCTACCAACATTAATATTAATGAATCTTTGGATGACCATAAGAGACATGAACTACTTCAATGTGTGAGTAACTTTTCAGACGTCTTTACTGATATTCCAGGTGTTACCTCCACGGTAGTCCATAAGACTGACTTAGTGACGGACAATCCTATCAGACGAAAATTATACCCAGTTCCAGTTCACCTTAGGGATGCATTTGACCGAGAGGTAGACAAATTATTAAAACTAAAGATCATTGAACCTTCAGTATCTTCATATTGTTCACCAGTAGTCATAGTTAAGAAGGAGGATAATTCATATAGACTTGCTATTGACTTCAGAGGCCTTAATGCTATAACTCGGTGGAATGCTGAGCCTATGCCCTTAATAGATAGCGATCTACAAAATTTTATGACGCTTCCTTCTTTTCAGAGATTGATATTGTGCAGGCATATCATCAAGTAATGTTAGATCCTTCTTCTAAGCAGTACACCGCTTTTCCTACACACCAAGGACTGATGCAATATAGAACTATGCCCTTCGGTTTGGTAACTGCCTGTGCTACCTACGTGAGACTGATGAGAAAGGTCTTGGGTAATATGCCAAATGTTTCAGTTTATTTTGATAACATTTACGTAATGATATCCACGTGGGGCGAACATATCCAAACATTAACATCAGTTTTGCGTAGGTTGCGCTCACATGGCCTCACTGCCAAGACGAAGAAATGCTTCTTTGAGTATAACAAGATTAGATATCTCGGACTGATACTTTCTAATAACTCTCTGCAGCCTCTCCCCAGTAAGATCAAAGCTTTATTAGAATTTAAATTCCCCAAAACCAAGAAGCTCATGCGTAGCTTTCTTGGTTCTGTAAATTTTTATGCACGGTTTATCCCGAACCTTACTGATCTTACAGGCATCTTACACGACTTCCTTAAAAAGTCTGTGAAGGAACCTCTTGAACTTTCCAACGTAGCTCCGGAAAAGTTTAATGAGATTAAAAGTATCTTTTTGAAAGACCCTATACTTAAGATTCCAGATATTAATAAAACATTTTGGTTAAGAACTGATGCCTCCAATACTGGCTTAGGTGCGGTGCTACTACAATACCATGATGGTATTCCCTTCCCTGTATGCTTCCTAAGCCGGAAACTCCTTCCCGCAGAAACGAGATACTCCACCATAGAAAAGGAATGTTTGGCTCTTGTGTGGGGTATCTCCAAACTTAAATTTTATTTGCTGGGGAAAGAATTCATTTTAGAAACGGACCACAAACCTTTGATATACCTAGAAACTTTTAAGGTAACCAACAGTCTCCTCTTGAGGTGGACATTGGGACTACAGTCTTTTAAGTTCCATATTGTGTATATCAATGGTTCATCCAATTATTTCTCTGACTGGTTAAGTCGTGACAGTCAGTAGAAGATTTCTTGCCTTACACGACTTCCATATGTTAGAACTTTTTCCTCGCCTATTCTTCTTATACTCCTTGACTATAAGTCTTGGTATGGGGGAGTGTGAGGAAAAAGTTCAATAGATAGGAGTAGCGAGGGAGTATATAGTAACAATAGTTTCATTGCTGGCTACTTGTTAAGGTAGGGTAAGTCAAGCTCCCGCTATTCCCGCCTTTTTTCCCCCACCCCGAAAGTGATAGTTTGACTGCTGGCTGCTTGTTAAGGTAGGGTCAGTCTAGCTCCCGCTATCCCTTCCCCTCCTTCTTGGCCCCTCCCCCCAAAAGGTGACGTGTGGGGCTCCGGTCCAAACGGTAATCACTAGACTCACAGCTCCCAGCACTACTGTAAGTACATGCCTGCCTTGTATTCTAGTGGATTTATTGGTTGAAAGCTTCACTTTTGACCAATAATAAACTTAGTCCTTTCAGTCTTGCTCTAAGTTGACTGTTGTAATAGTCACCACATCTTTTAGGTATTGTACTTATCATGGAGAGTGATTTCTTAAGCAGTGGGTAACCTGTCTATCTTTCCAGCTTGGATGACAGAGAGGGTCACCTGCCAATCAACGAGTAGAACTGATGGAGATGGACTAACGTCCTGAGACTTCCCCTTTTTGGATTTAATTACCTGTGCACCTGTATGAAATTGCAGGACATAACCCCTCATCAATGTAGTGGTAAAGAACCTGCTTTCCTGTCATCGGGATAGAATACTCATGGCTATTCTGTGAAGAACGAGCCGGTGGGTTGTCATCAACACCTGCGACCCCCCCCAACATCATCAGCAACGGCTACAATTTCAACAACACCCAGTGTCACCAACACCAGACACCCAAGTTTTATATTAGTGTTGAATTCAGTTATCATTTATATTTTTCATTTTTCATTTTCTTTAATGTAGGATCAATATTTCATATTTAAGTGTTTTATATTTTATATTTTTGTAAATAATAAAGTGTTTATGTTTGTCAGTTTTTATTCTTTTTCTATACATTAATTTTCCTGAGGAGGAGCCAGCCTTGGTAATACTGTCTGAAGTTATTACAGGGCTGAGTAAGCCTTCACATCCCCTTATTTGTGACTGAGGTAGCAGTCTCTGATGTCATTCCCAAAATGTTCTTTAGTTCTTTAGGCTGTTTTGGATTTTTCAGTTCCTCTTCTAATCTCTGTATCCTAGCCTCTGCTGCTATGACTTGCATCTCCCACTTCCTGTTTTCCATATCTATCCTCTCATCCGTTTTCATGCTAATTCTTCTAGTTTCTTTTCCCATTCATGTTCCCTTTTTTTGAGCTCTGCTGCCCAATCTTTCTTTGCAGTTTCCTCCTCCTGTCCTTTGGTTTTCCTTCCTGCTCTCTGGCAACCAAATGTTTTTATTGTGATTGCCTCAGAGTGGAGGAACTGTGGACAGTGGCTATATGGGAGAGGTGGTGGGGAGGGGGATTTATGGGGAATATGGGGAGTGAGATGAAGGTAGAAGCAAGGGGCAGAATGGGAGAGGGAGAGGGGGGAAGGAGGGAGAGGCAGGGAGGAGGAGGGTGAATGAGAGAAGGGGGGGGATCAGGGGAAGGAGTGAGAGGTTGGTGGCAGAGGGAGGGGGGAGTGTATGTGTGAGTCTGTATATGTGTGTGTGTGTGTGTGTGTGTGTGTGTGTGTGTGTGTGTGTGTGTGTGTGTGTGTGTGTGTGTGTACTCACCTAGTTGAGGTTGCGGGGGTCGAGTCCGAGCTCCTGGCCCCGCCTCTTCACTGATCGCTACTAGGTCACTCTCTCTGAACCGTGAGCTTTATCATACCTCTGCTTAAAGCTATGTATGAATCCTGCCTCCACTACATCGCTTCCCAAACTATTCCACTTACTGACTACTCTGTGGCTGAAGAAATACTTCCTAACATCCCTGTGATTCATCTGTGTCTTCAACTTCCAACTGTGTCTCCTTGTTACTGTGTCCAATCTCTGGAACATCCTGTCTTTGTCCACCTTGTCAATTCCTCTCAGTATTTTGTATGTCGTTATCATGTCCCCCCTATCTCTCCTGTCCTCCAGTATCGTCAGGTTGATTTCCCTTAACCTCTCCTCGTAGGACATACCTCTTAGCTCTGGGACTAGTCTTGTTGCAAACCTTTGCACTTTCTCTAGTTTCTTTACGTGCTTGGCTAGGTGTGGGTTCCAAACTGGTGCCGCATACTCCAATATGGGCCTAACGTACACGGTGTACAGGGTCCTGAACGATTCCTTATTAAGATGTCGGAATGCTGTTCTGAGGTTTGCTAGGCACCCATATGCTGCAGCAGTTATTTGATTGATGTGCGCTTCAGGAGATGTGCCTGATGTTATACTCACCCCAAGATCTTTTTCCTTGAGTGAGGTTTGTAGTCTCTGGCCCCCTAGACTGTACTCCATCTGCGGTCTTCTTTGCCCTTCCCCAATCTTCATGACTTTGCACTTGGTGGGATTGAACTCCAGGAGCCAATTGCTGGACTAGGTCTGCAGTCTGTCCAGATCCCTTTGTAGTTCTGCCTGGTCTTCGATCGAGTGTGTGTGTGTGTGTGTGTGTGTGTGTGTGTGTGTGTGTGTGTGTGTGTGTGCGTGTGTGTGTGCGTGTGTGTGTGTGTGTGTGTGTGTGTGTGTGTGTGTGTGTGTATGTGTGTGTGTGTGTGTGTGTGGAATTATGTGTGGAATTATGTGTGGGTTTATTAAGTGTCTGAAAAGTAGGTGGAATTGTGCATTGGAGTGTTATGTGGAGTCTCACAGGTCCCTCACCTGACCACAACCTACTGTGACCAAACCCGCACCCTCGTGTGACTTGACCCGCATCTACTTACAATGCTGCCCTCTATGCTTTTCCTACCAATTAGGCTTATAGTAACTTACTCGTCTTGTTAAGATAAGATAAGATAAGATTTCGTTCGGATTTTTAACCCCGGAGGGTTAGCCACCCAGGATAACCCAAGAAAGTCAGTGCGTCATCGAGGACTGTCTAACTTATTTCCATTGGGGTCCTTAATCTTGTCCCCCAGGATGCGACCCACACCAGTCGACTAACACCCAGGTACCTATTTGCTGCTAGGTGAACAGGACAACAGGTGTAAGGAAACGTGTCGGAATGTTTCCACCCGCCGGGAATCGAACCCGGGCCCTCCGTGTGTGAAGCGGGAGCTTTAGCCACCAGGCCACCGGGCCACCGTTCCATAGATTACCAACTGTATACATAATACAGTTACAGTGTCAGCGTGCCTCGTTGTGCTCCGGGTTTTTCTGGAGTTTTCACGGTGGCTCTTACGTGCTAGAACTTCAATTTGTGTCATCAATCCTATACGATACATCCCTCTAGCTCCTGGAACCAATCTTGGGTGGAAAACATTATATACTGAGTCAAAAAAGGAGAATTAGTGTGCACTACTAGCAGAGTTTACTGCCAGAGGGGAATCATAGGCCTGTGTCCCGTGTGAAAAAAAAAATAATAATAATCATTGAACTTTGTGTCAGAGGAAAGAAAGTCTCCCTGAAAACATTGAGTATACATAATGTATAGTGTATACTACAGTGGCTCCCTAGTATATTGATGATAAAGGCTAAAGTGTCATTTGAAAACAGGTGAATTTGTAAATGAAGTGATAAGCCTATAGAGGCAGGTGCCAGAAGTCGCCAGAAACTTACCACAGGTCAGCTGTTTTTAATAATCTTCCTGGCCTGCTAGTGTACTCGCATATAATCTAGTGATACCAGTGAAGAGCAGAATACAGTGTTGTAGTAGCAACTAACCAGTATTATAATGGTACTTAATGGAGTGGAGTGACTTTCATTAGTTTCTTTTTTCTTGAAATACCAGACATATACTGTGAATTTCATATAACCTGTAGTTACCAGCGGTCGCAATATACACAACGAGAAGCAATTATTACTCCAGAAAAAGCGTCCTTCCTCCAAAATTTGCACCAGTCAACTATAGTGATAATATAGCATTTATTGTGGTGGAGACGGAAAAAAAAAATAGAAAAGCTAGATACAGCGATTGATAAACAAGGGTTGAGGTCGACCGTTCGTCATTGTAGGAGCTGCCAGCAGTCACCGGCTCTTCAACACGCAAGTTATACTTTTGTATTAATCAAATCACATGTTACTCGGGTAGATAATTTCCAGTAGATCCTTCATGTGTTAGCTCAAATCACCGACCAGTATGGTTTAAATAGGTGACCCACTGATCAGATCAGATAGACTGGTCCGAACCCTTGACTGGTCCGAACCCTTGACTGGTCCGAACCCTTGACTGGTCCGAACCCTTGACTGGTCCGAACCCTTGACTGGTCCGAACCCTGGACTGGTTTCAAACGGTTTCGTTGTGCACTACCTACCAGGTTATTAATAGAATATTCAAGAGGTTGCTAGTAGAATTGCAGTAAATCAACCATTCAAATCATTATGAAGCTGTGTGTAGTCTGTGGTCAGTCAAACAAACGGGCTTCCACATGCATAAATTGTCATTTTTGTGGAAATTGGTGTCACGCCCCTTGTGCAGATATCCAAGAACTAGCTACAAGCAGTATTAAAACAGGGAAGTGTTTTTGGGTATGCCCAAATGAGATAAATCTGTGGACTAAAATCACAAGGGTATTAAAAGAGGTCAACATCAAAGCTGCTTTCATAGAAAACCTGGAAGCTTTCTACAACAGATGGGAACATAAAAAGTCTGGGCTGAATGGTACTGCCCTTGATACTGGCCATGTAGTCAGAAACTGTAAGGCTGGAGATGATGTCCTGGTAGTCAGTAAATGGGGGGCTGATAGTGCTGTCCTGGGAGACAGTAATGGTGAAGCTGGAGGTGCTGTCCTGGGAGACAGTAGTGGTGAAGCTGGAGGTGCTGTCCTGGGAGACAGTAATGGTGAAGCTGGAGATGCTGTCCTGGGAGACAGTAATGGGGAAGCTGGAGATGCTGTCCTGGGAGACAGTAATGGTGAAGCTGGAGATTTTGTCCAGGTAGTCGGGAATTATACGCAGGAAGGAATACATATAAATGACCTCATAGGGGACAGGAGCCATAGTAGGGAAACAAGTGTAGTCAAAGATAAGATAAAACCAATATTGCAAACTAGAAATACCGCAGGAAATAGCAAATAAGAGGACTCCACTAGCAATAGTGAGGATATATTACCAAAAACAACTGGTGGGAGCTCCATTGTTGGTGCTAGGGAGGATAGAATTAAGACAGGGAAACATGCACCAACAGGGAATACAGTCACAGAAACCCAAGGCAAACGGAAACCAAGCCTGTGCACATACTATGCACTCGGTATCTGCTGGCATGGGAAATCTGGAAAAACAGATGGGACGTGCAACTATGACCACCCTAGAAAATGCCATGCCCATATGACAACGGGAAAATGCAAACTCCCTTCCTGTAAGCTTTTTCACCCTGAACTGTGTACCTCTTCAGTACAGGAAAGACTGTGCTATAACTTAAATTGCCAGGCATAACATCTAAAGGGGACAAAAAGATACAAAACATCCAGGCCATGGGAATACCTGGGTAGCCACATCCACTCAAGAGGGAGAGGTTTTTTAGTGCCAGGAAGGAAAAAAAACTGGCAGGAAATGGCAGAAATCGTACACCAAATCCAGTCATTCCTGGAGTGGAACCACAGTCGATGACCTCCACTCCAAACCAACAGATACAGATTCTAATGCCGGAAAAAAAATCCCCCCCCCAGTACCAACAATACCACCAGTCCGATAACATTCTTCTTTGCAAATATACAGGGTCTAAAGCCAGCAACAAACAACAAAATACCTTTCATCCGTGGACTGCTTGCAGAGGCAAAGGCAATGTTCGCGGCTTTCACTGAGACCCACATAAAGGATCACTTGGACAACGAAATATGGATCCCAGGTTACAACCTATACAGATGTGACAGAGTGAACAGGCAAAAGGGGGAAGGGGTTGGCCTGTACATTGCAGAGTCACTTGTTTGCACAGAACTGCTAAATGCCTCAAATGATGTAGTGGAAGTTTTAGCAGTAAAGGTCGAGAACCAAAACCTAGTCATTGTGGTAGTCTACAAGCCTCCGGATGCAACATCCCAGCAATTCCAGGAACAGCTGTTAAAAATTGACCACTGTCTGGAAAACCTTCCAGCTCCTGCACCCAACATCTTGCTCCTGGGGGATTTCAACTTAAGGCACCTAAAATGGAGGAATATAGCAAATAATATTGTTGCAGTAATAACAACAGGAGGCAGCTCTGATGAAAACTCACACTCACACGAGCTTTTAAATCTCTGCACAAAATTCAATTTAAACCAGCAAATAATAGAGCCTACTAGACTGGAGAATACACTAGACCTCATCTTCACTAACAATGATGATCTGATAAGAAATGTCACCATATCAAAAACAATATACTCAGATCACAACATAATTGAGGTTCAGTCATGTATGCGTGGAGCCCCAGACCGACATAATGAAATTAGTCACGAGGGAGCATTCACCAAATTCAACTTCAATATCAAAAACATAAAGTGGGACCAAGTAAACCAAGTCCTAACCGATATAAGCTGGGAAGATACACTAAGCAACACAGACCCCAACTTATGCCTAGAACAGATTAACTCGGTGGCACTCGATGTATGCACAAGGCTTATTCCTCTAAGAAAAAGGAGGAGTAGACGTAAAACAGAAAGAGACAGGCGCTCCCTTTACAGGCGACGGAAAAGAATAACAGAGCGGCTAAAAGAGGTCAATATATCTGAAATGCGTAGGGAGACACTGGTCAGAGAAATAGCAAGCATCGAACTTAAGCTAAAAGAATCCTTTAGGAGTCAGAAATCGCAGGAAGAACTAAAAGCCATAAATGAAATCGAAAGAAACCCAAAGTATTTCTTCTCCTATGCCAAATCAAAATCGAGAACAACGTCCAGTATTGGGCCCCTACTTAAACAAGATGGGTCCTACACAGATGACAGCAAGGAAATGAGTGAGCTACTCAAGTCCCAATATGACTCAGTTTTTAGCAAGCCGCTAACCAGACTGAGAGTCGAAGATCAAAATGAATTTTTTATGAGAGAGCCACAAAATTTGATGAACACAAGCCTATCCGATGTTATCCTGACGCCAAATGACTTCGAACAGGCGATAAATGACATGCCCATGCACTCTGCCCCAGGGCCAGACTCATGGAACTCTGTGTTCATCAAGAACTGCAAGAAGCCCCTATCACGAGCCTTTTCCATCCTATGGAGAGGGAGCATGGACACGGGGGTCGTCCCACAGTTACTAAAAACAACAGACATAGCCCCACTCCACAAAGGGGGCAGTAAAGCAACAGCAAAGAACGACAGACCAATAGCACTAATATCCCATATCATAAAAATCTTTGAAAGGGTCCTAAGAAGCAAGATCACCACCCATCTAGAAACCCATCAGTTACACAACCCAGGGCAACATGGGTTTAGAACAGGTCGCTCCTGTCTGTCTCAACTATTGGATCACTTCGACAAGGTCCTAAATGCACTAGAAGACAAAAAGAATGCAGATGTAATATATACAGACTTTGCAAAAGCCTTCGACAAGTGTGACCATGGCGTAATAGCGCACAAAATGCGTGCTAAAGGAATAACAGGAAAAGTCGGTCGATGGATCTATAATTTCCTCACTAACAGAACACAGAGAGTAGTCGTCAACAGAGTAAAGTCCGAGGCAGCTACGGTGAAAAGCTCTGTTCCACAAGGCACAGTACTCGCTCCCATCTTGTTCCTCATCCTCATATCCGACATAGACAAGGATGTCAGCCACAGCACCGTGTCTTCCTTTGCAGATGACACCCGAATCTGCATGACAGTGTCTTCCATTGCAGACACTGCAAAGCTCCAGGCGGACATCAACCAAATCTTTCAGTGGGCTGCAGAAAACAATATGAAGTTCAACGATGAGAAATTTCAATTACTCAGATATGGTAAACATGAGGAAATTAAATCTTCATCAGAGTACAAAACAAATTCTGGCCACAAAATAGAGCGAAACACCAACGTCAAAGACCTGGGAGTGATCATGTCGGAGGATCTCACCTTCAAGGACCATAACATTGTATCAATCGCATCTGCTAGAAAAATGACAGGATGGATAATGAGAACCTTCAAAACTAGGGAGGCCAAGCCCATGATGACACTCTTCAGGTCACTTGTTCTATCTAGGCTGGAATATTGCTGCACACTAACAGCATCTTTCAAGGCAGGTGAAATTGCCGACCTAGAAAATGTACAGAGAACTTTCACGGCGCGCATAACGGAGATAAAACACCTCAATTATTGGGAGCGCTTGAGGTTCCTAAACCTGTATTCCCTGGAAAGCAGGAGGGAGAGATACATGATTATATACACCTGGAAAATCCTAGAGGGACTAGTACCGAACTTGCACACGAAAATCACTCACTACGAAAGCAAAAGACTTGGCAGACGATGCACCATCCCCCCAATGAAAAGCAGGGGTGTCACTAGCACGTTAAGAGACCATACAATAAGTGTCAGGGGCCCGAGACTGTTCAACTGCCTCCCAGCACACATAAGGGGGATTACCAACAGACCCCTGGCAGTCTTCAAGCTGGCACTGGACAAGCACCTAAAGTCAGTTCCGGATCAGCCGGGCTGTGGCTCGTACGTTGGTTTGCGTGCAGCCAGCAGCAACAGCCTGGTAGATCAGGCTCTGATCCACCAGGAGGCCTGGTCACAGACCGGGCCGCGGGGGCGTTGACCCCCGGAACTCTCTCCAGGTAAACTCCAGGTAAACTCCAGTACTTGAGTGCCTATTCTTTATCGTGCTAGAGAGTTGGACCGTTCACAATCAGCTTGGCGGTTAATTGGAACCTGAAACCCCACAGCCAAACAGCCACGCATAGGTGATTACAGTACTTGCAATGCAGCTGAAGCAGCCTGTAGATTGTCCAGCTCGATGTGACGTCCTGGCGTAGATCCACCTCAATTTCTTCTCGTTATATAATGTACCCTATTCACTGTATTTCTTTCACTGATCACACGATTGTTTAACTTTATTGTCTTTCTTGGGTGACATGTGTGTGTGTGTGTGTGTGTACTCACCTAATTGTACTCACCTAATTGTGGTTGCAGGGGTCGAGACTCAGCTCCTGGCCCCGCCTCTTCACTGATCGCTACTGGGTCCTCTCTCTCTCTGCTTCCTGAGTTTTGTCATACCTCTTCTTAAAACTATGTATGGTTCCTGCCTCTACTACTTCACTTGCTAGGCTATTCCACTTGCTGATAACTCTATGACTGAAGAAATACTTCCTAACGTCCCTATGACTCGTCTGAGTCTTCAGCTTCCAGTTGTGACCCCTTGTCCCTGTGTCCCCTCTCTGGAACATCCTATCTCTGCCCACCTTGTCTATTCCCCGCAGTATCTTGTATGTCGTTATCATGTCTCCCCTGATCCTTCTGTCCTCCAGTGTCGTCAGTCCGATTTCCCTTAACCTTTCCTCGTACGACATTCCCTTGAGCTCTGGGACTAGCCTTGTTGCAAACCTTTGTACTTTCTCTAACTTCTTGACGTGCTTGACCAGGTGTGGGTTCCAGACTGGTGCTGCATACTCCAGTATGGGCCTAACATACACAGTGTACAGTGTCTTGAACGATTCCTTATTAAGGTATCGGAACGCTATTCTCAGGTTTGCCATGCGCCCGTATGCTGCAGCAGTTATTTGGTTGATGTGTGCCTCCGGTGATGTGCTCGGTGTTATGGTCACCCCAAGGTCTTTCTCTCTGTGTGAGGGCTGTAGTCTTTGTCCACCTAGCCTATACTCTGTCTGCGGTCTTCTTTGCCCCTCCCCAATCTTCATGACTTTGCATTTGGCTGGATTGAATTCGAGAAGCCAGTTACTGGACCACATGTCCAGCCTGTCCAGGTCTCTTTGCAGTCCTGCCTCATCCTCGTCCAATTTAATTCTTCTCATCAACTTCACGTCATCTGCGAACAGGGACACTTCAGAGTCTATTCCTTCCATCATGTCGTTCACATATATCAAAAATAGCACTGGTCCTAGAACTGACCCCTGTGGGACCCCGCTCGTAACAGGCGCCCACTGTGATACCTCTTCACGTACCATGACTCGTTGCTGCCTCCCTGTCAGGTATTCCCTTATCCATTGCAGTGCCCTCCCTTTTACATGCGCCTGATCCTCCAGCTTCTGCACTAATCTCTTGTGGGGAACTGTGTCAAAGGCCTTCCTGCAGTCTAGGAAAACGCGATCTACCCACCCCTCTCTCTCGTGTCTTACTTCTGTTACCTTGTCATAAAACTCCAGGAGGTTTGTGATACAAGATTTGCCTTCCATGAACCCATGCTGGTTTTCATTTATAATCTTGTTCCTTTCCAGGTGTTTGATCACTCTCCTCCTGATAATCTTCTCCATGACTTTGCACACAATACATGTCAGAGACACAGGTCTGTAGTTTAGTGCCTCGTTTCTGTTTCCTTTCTTAAATATGGGGACTACATTAGCTGTCTTCCATTTCTCAGGTAGTTGCCCAGTTTCAAGGGCTGTGTTGAAGATTGTGGTTAGAGGCATACTCATTCCTGGCTCTGCGACTGATCTCCCTATTTTCGTGTGTTCTCTGCCTTCTGTACGTTTTCCATTCTTTATTGCACTTTGTTTTTGCCTCCTTACACCGTCGGGTAAACCAGGGGCTCGTTCCGGTCTTCCCATTGTTACTGTTGCCCTTGGGAATAAACTTTTCCACTGCCTCCTTGCATTTTGTTGTTACATATTCCATCATTTCATTTACTGGCTTTCCTGCCAGTTCTCTGTCCCACTGGACCTCCCGCAGGAAGTTCTTCAACTCTATGTAGTCCCCTCTTTTATAGTCAGGCTTTTCCCATTCAACTCCTGTTATTCTCTCCACTCGCAGCTCTACTATGTATTCAAAGCACAGAACCACGTGGTCGCTAGCTCCTAGGGGACTCTCATACTTGATGTCCTCAATGTCTGAGCTGCCCAGGGTGAACACAAGGTCCAATCTTGCTGGTTCATCCTCCCCTCTCACTCTGGTAGTGTCCTTAACATGTTGGTGCATGAGGTTTTCCAGCACCACGTCCAACATCCTGGCTCTCCATGTTTCGGGACCCCCATGTGGCTCCAGGTTTTCCCAGTCGATCTCCCTGTGGTTGAAATCCCCCATAACCAGCAACTTTGCTCTGTTGGAATGAGCTCTTCTTCTCAGTAGTAGTAACCAGTTACCAGTACCCAGTGTACCGTGGACTCAACGACCAACCGTCTCTCTGAGTCACTGTCTATTCATATTGCGCTGACCTGGCATTATTCAAAGACCCTCTATGGGTACGTGGGCGGCCAGTCAGTCAGTTGACAAGAGTGAGCGAGGAGACAAGGTAACGGCTGTCAGGGCTCTCTCTACATATCTGTAATTATACGTAATAACAGCCTACGTGAGTATTTCTTACCTAATCCACGTGTCGAACTCCCACATGATAAATGGTGACAGCGGTGTGGAGCGTGGATTTACGTTTTTAAGGGTAATTCAAGAAGTTAGAAGGCTGTTTGTGAGTAGCGGCAGGGTCAAAGGTGAAGCACCCACCACCAGCCACTACCCTCACTCACCACCTCCAGCCTGCAAGCCTGTTGCAGCCGTTTCAAGCTTCCTGGCTTAGTTCGTGTGCTAATTGCTTCAATCTCCGAGGGGTTGACCCGGATTTTGCAATTAAGCCAGTCAGTAAGCCAGACTGTGGAAGTGAACGCCAGTCAGCCTATCATCCAGCCTGTCTCCTGTCATCCAACTGCTCCTCCGTGCTTTGTGCATCGTTACACGTCTTCCAGTCAGCCATTCTCGTGGGGTAAGCCAGTCAGCCAACCCAGCTTCTAACCCAGCTGAGAGAGTGAAGTAAGCCACGCAGTAAGAAGTAAGCCAAGTTCCTCTGAAGTATTGTCTATATCGCTTTGTGCTCCCTGTTGGATGCTAAGAGTGGTTTTCACCATTCCTGTGGCATAGAGTGGCTTATCAAGCCACCTTCGTGGGTAGAGTGGGGTGCGCGGCAGTGCCCCAGCGAGAGTCTCTCACCCACCATACTCTCAGCCACCCACCATACTCTCACCCACCCACCATCAATCACCACCACCAGCCACCCACCTCATCTACCTGTGGTTGTTTGTACCCTTGTACCGGGTCCTAATACTGTTTTGGCTCACATAATTGGTCAAGAGATTGTAGGTGAGCGCCAACGATACCCAATTATGGAGTCCACCGAGTGAGCGCATTTCTTCCGACAACAGTGAGTGTAGGAGGCATCAGTATCACCGCGCAGGACACCCTACAATCTACCCCCATCACCAGTAATCACCCGACTACTACAGACTTCAGTGATACTTTAGAGACATTCTAGCATTTAAAGACATTTGCGTGTGTGAGACATTTATAGTAAATTGCTTGTGTACTCTAAACCTTGTGTTTTCAGTGTAAACGCAGTATTTCTTTGACTCATTATTTTTACAATATTTTTCAGTGTTTTCACTTATCTTATATTTTTTTTTTCTGTGTGTTTTTTTTTTGCTACTCGTCTGTAGTAAGTATTATTGTGTAGTGTACCAGTCAGTCACTCTGTGTGAAGTGATTCATTTTTTTTTATTGTATTCTTTCAGCGTTGTATTCTCCAGTAATTGTCATTGTATTTCACGCAGTGATATTCACCCCAGTATACCAAATTATCCATTTATTTCTATGTGTGTCTTTTTTTCGTATGCCAGCAGTGTCTCATTCCTCTAATTTTTTCGCAGACTGTGTACCATTATTTTTGCCAGCAAATTTTTGTCGTATCAGTCACAGCAAGAATTTGTTGTAAGAATATACTAATACTGTTGTGTGCCCTGCCACTGTAAGTGTAACACTACCCGTTTTGTTCCTTTATTTTATTTTATTCATATTTTTATATTTCTTTGAACAAATTCACTCTTGATGAAATTTTAATTACTTTTAACGTAAAGTGTTTTCTTTACTCTGCTTGAGTAAATTGTTTTGTCTAATTTACAATTAAGAGTTAAAGTGTTCAATCAGTTTATTTTTTTTTCTTCATATTTTAATTTTATCATTTAACCTGAGTTATCCCAGTGACACTTTATTACTGCAGTAACAACACTTTATTTTGTTGCACTTGTTCTGCAGTGAATTATTTTGTTGCACTTGTTCTGCAGTGAATTATTTTCTTTTATTAATATTTTTATGATTTATATTTTAATTTTGTCTATGCATTCTTAGAAAATACTTATATTTCCCAGTTAACAATTTAGTAATTTTATTTTATGCTTTTTACATTGATTTAAAATTTAATTAATTAATTTCTTTATTAGCAAGAGTAAAGACAGCTCATTTTGCATTTAATTCAGTCTCCAGTAATATTTTTACTTGTATATTTCAATGTAAATTTTTTCTTGACCAATAGTCCTTTAAATTGAGTTGTTCTTCCTCTTGCAGTGTATCTTAGACATTTTTTTTTATTCCTTCTGCAGAATTAGTTGTATATCTTTTATTTCAATTCTAGAATTTTATATCATTTTTATTGTTCATTATTTTTGCCTTATTTGTTCTCGTGATACTTTGCCATTATGTCTCACATACCGTCAAGTGATACTTTAGTGAATGTCGACACTCCGACCTCTCAGGCTACTGTTGCCCCTGTCATCAGTCCTCACAGTTCCTTAGCGACTGACAGACCGACCCAGATACCGAGATACTATAGTTATACTCGTGATTCCCTTGATGCGTTACCTTTATTCAATGGCCATGTACATAGTCTTGAAGCATGGTTTGCAGCCATTCGTTCTCGTGCTAGTGCTCTAGGTGAACGTCCTCCTTCAGAGGAAAGTCTTATCAGACTTGCTAAAGAAGCTCTTTATCGATATCCTGCTGCTGTTCACGTTGTTGATCTCCTTGATATGCGAGACTTCAGGAATCTTACTAAGTGGTCACAATATGAGGAACTGATTCGTTCTTTCCTTGTCCCAGTAAAAACAGCTGATCCATATGTCGTTCTTAGGGAACTAGTGAATGCTACACCCATGAGTAATGAATCGTTGAGTGCATTTGCTGTTAGATTAGACAAACTTTTATCATCATTTATCAATGCTGTCCAATCATCATCTTTTCTCCCTGAAGAGGCTAAACCATTTACAGAATCACTTGCTAAAATAGCAGCTTTTGGAGCAATTAAAGAACTAATGCCACCTGCTTATCTGTGTGCTTATGAGGCTCATCCTCCAACTGTGACGATGGAACCACTTACAGCCTTAAATCATGTACGTTCCTTGTGCCCCCAAGGTACTTTCCCTTGTATCAAAAGTAATGTCACACATATGCCTCAGTCTGCACCACCTCTTGTTTGCGCCACAGAGACAAATCGTGGTCGTCAACCATCTCAGAGATCACCAAGAACCAGTGTACAGAGTCGTTATACACCTCGTAGTATTCATAGTACATTCAGTAACCATAGTCGGCGGAATTGTTACAACTGTGGTTTCCGTGGCCATATTGCAATTAATTGTCCTGATAGTTACCCTAAGAGACGTCGTACTGATGATGAGTACCCAGATCTTCCCTACTGTACTTATCATAGAATACATGGACATGACACATCTGAGTGCAATGCTCTCTATAACCTTCAGTACTCTAGGTCTTTCTCTGGCCGTTCCAACCGCAGAACCCGTAGAGGAAACAGATATCGTGGTTCTCAAAATAACCAGAACCAGGCTCATTCTTCCAATTCTCAAACTAACCAGAACCAGGCTCGTTCTTCCAATTCGGGGGAATTCGAGCGCCCCAGTCAAACCGTCCCATGGTGACAGTAGGTGATAATGAGTACACCATCCCCGTTCACAATTCCTTTGAAGCCTTAAGCAGTCTTGAGAATGTCAACCCTGCTGATGATGTTGCTTCACATGTCTCTGACATAGATGATTTTGGGGATGAAGTAGAACAAGTCTTTTCTGATGACAATCCACCTTTTTGTTTGCACATAACTTCCAATGCAACCATAGGCCCTATAGTGCAAGCATCTGTTTATAATGCGCCCATTCATTTGTTCATGGACTCTGGTGCGCAAGTCAATATTATTAGGTCTAGTTTGTTTAAGGATAAGCAGTTACGACATGTCCTTCTCGTAGAACCGACTCATGTGTCCTCCCTTAGTGGAGTAGCTGGTTCTCACCTGCGTGTCCGAGGTCGGACTTCCCTAACCTTTTCTATCCAAGGTAGAGACTTCACTGCTTCCTTCCTTGTTGTCGACCAGATTACTTTCCCTGGTGACCTTCTATTGGGATTTGCTTCCATGCGAGACTTACGCATTGTGCTCGACCCTTATCGATGGCATGCACAAATTGACGACTTGATCGTTCCATTCTGGGGTTACCAGCTTGGATCAGAAATCTGTTATACTGCTGCAGAGTATGATGTACGGATTAAGTCCTTACAAGCTAATGCATTCTCCAGTAGCGTACCCAAGCGGTCAGGCACTGGTAATTCTGTCACTCCCATCAGTGTTCCACCTATACCTTCAGATTTGCAGGATAGTCCGATGCCTCAAGTGTCCGAGGACGCTCAGATTGCCTTGAGTGCACAACCTATCCCTGCAATGCCTGCTAGTTCGAGTAGTAGTTTCTCCACAGGGGACGCCTTGTCAGAAAACGATTACTTGAAACTAGTAATGCCATCTCTTGTTGATGTCACATGCCGTCTGCAGAAAGACGTTTCTGTTGTGGCTAGTGCTCTCACTAGAGTGTCTGTTGTTGTTCCTAGTGTTCCAGATGGTGATAACGTCCTAGTTGACAGTGATTCCTGCAAAGTAAAAGGTCTATTTGTTGAACCATCCTTACATGTTGTAAGAGATAGTAAGATCCATTTCTACCTGGCCAACACTTCTGGTCACAGTGTTCGCCTCAGAGCAAATACCAATCTTGTTGACCTTGTTCACTATCCTTACCCTGTTCAGGTAGAGGATGAGTTGTCACCTGACCAGTGGGTCGGTGCTATTTCTGCCGGGGAGACCTCATCCACTTCACTGGATCAATCTGTTCCACCAGTTGAGGAGAAAGACTTAGCTCCCACTGACTTCCCAGATGAAGTCAAGCGTTTGTTGACTCTGTTGAACAAACGTCGTAAAGCCATTGCTTTACCAGGTGAGAAGATGGGTATAACGAACTTATTGTCCCATCGTATTCCACTTGAACCTGGTACTAGACCTATCTACATACCTGCGTACAGAATGCCTCATTCACAAGTTGCTGTCGCAGAAGAATTGATCAATCAAATGCTTGATGATGGAGTTATTGCACCTAGCAATTCACCTTGGAATGCACCCTTGATACTAGTACCTAAGAAGGATGGTACTTGGCGCCCAGTGATTGACTTTAGGAAATTAAACGCGAAAACCATTCCAGATCGCTTTCCACTCCCTGTACTGGGTGATCTTTTACGTAATATCGGAGATAACAAAGTCTTTTCAACCCTGGATTTGTTACAAGGGTTTTGGCAAGTCCCTCTTCACGAGGACAGCCAAGAGCTAACTGCATTCTCCACTCCTACAGGTCATTATCACTTCCTCCATATGGCGTTTGGATTACGATCTTCCCCTATCACGTTCTCAAGGCTCATGACTAATATCTTTAGAGGTCTCATAGGTAATGCACTTATTGTGTACTTAGATGACGTAATCGTCATGTCTAAAGACGTGGATACACACTTGAAAAGACTTGATGTAGTACTTGGTAAGCTTGAAGAAGCCAATTTAAAGATCAAACTGTCTAAATGTCAATTTTTCAGATCAGAAATTAAGTTTCTTGGTCACGTAGTCACTCCTAGAGGGGTTACGACTGACCAAAGTAAAGTAACTGCAGTACTAAATTTTCCAACTCCCAAAACTGCTGATGCCGTAAGATCCTTTGTGGGCTTAGCAGGTTTTTATAGATCTTTCATTGCCAATTTTTCTTCCATAGCTGCTCCTCTAACTGAGTTGCTTAAGAAAGATGCTCCTTTTGTTTGGACCTTCCATCAAGAAAGAGCATTCCAAACTCTAAAAGAAAAGCTAACTTCTGCTCCAATTTTGAAATTTCCAGATTTTTCTAAGCCTTTCTATCTGACAACTGATGCTAGTTCAATTGGCATAGGTGCCGTCCTAGCTCAGAAGACCGATGGCAAGTACAACGCAGTTGCATTTGCTAGCCGAGTCCTTACGAAGGTTGAACGTAATTATACAGTAACTGAGCAAGAAGCTTTAGCAATAGTATGGTCTTTAAAGCACTTCCGAGACATTATTTATCAGTACTCTGTTCATGTCTTGACAGACCATGCTCCACTGATACCCTTATTCCAGAACAAACAACCTACTGGAAGGTTAGCTAGCTGGACCTTGACTATCCAAGAGTTCAATCCCACCTTTGAGCATTTACCTGGCAAGTCAAATGTAGTCGCAGATGCCTTATCGCGACATGTTAGTATAGTAACTGCAGACCCTCCATTTAGTGCTGAAGATGTAAAGAATGCTCAACGAACAGATCCCATGTGGTCTGGTGTGATTCGATTCCTGCTCCAGGAAGATCTTATTCTGACTGTGAAGCCACCAGCACCCATCAGTGACTTTGTCATGAACCAAGAATTACTGTATCGAACAGCCGAGTTGGGTACTCCTAGCAGAAGAGTATACCAGTTAGTAATTCCACAGTCACTAGTGAATGTAGCCTTACAGCTAGTTCACGATGTACCAGGTGTTGCACACCCTGGTATGGATCGTTCAGTAAAACAAGCCAGATTGAAATACTTTTGGCCTCGTATGGCAACTGATATTTCTGAGTATGTTAAGAAATGTAGTGTCTGCATGCAACATAAAGGCAATGCTAATGGTCCTAATCCAATCCAAGTATATCCAACTACTAGCAAACCGTGGGAAAGAGTTGCACTAGATTTGTTAACTAATTTCCAATGTTCCCTCCAAGGTAACAAACATCTGTGTGTTATGGTAGACCATTTCACCAGATATTGTGAGTTAGTTCCTTTTGCAGATAAGACTGCCGAGACAGTAGCTAAAGCGTTTAAAGAACGCATTATCTGCAGGCATACCACCCCTAAGTCACTAGTAACAGATAATGGAGGTGAATTCTGTAATGAGATTCTTGAAAATTTGTGCACCTTGTACAAGATCTCTAAATCCACCATTGTTCCTCATCATCCTGCCAGCAATGGGTTAGCGGAACGAACCAATAAGAAAGTACTTGATGTCTTGAGAGCCACTATCAATCCCAACAGTGAAACTTGGGATGAAGTTATACCTGATGTGCAGTGTGCTATAAATTCTGCTTACAATGTTTCTATAGGTGACACTCCACATTATGCATTGTATGGTGTAGATAAACGTTTGCCTTATGAGTTGTTATATTCTAATCCGAAACCAAATTACAACCCTGATGATTTCATAGCAACTCGTACCAGCTCAGCTCAAAGTGTTTTTAGAAGAATCCGTGAAACACTTCATAAATCAACAGCAGAATTTACAAGAGTCGCAAACACTCGAGCAAAGCCATCCAAAATCAAAGTAGGTTCGAGAGTTATGCTGATTAACATTAACAAAACGTCTGCAATGCCAAAGCTTGATCAAAAGTTTGTTGGTCCTTATCGAGTAGTTGAACATATCACTGGTAATAAGTATAAGGTTAGAGAGATTAGTACTGGTCAGTATAAAGAATCGCATTTGGATCATATGAAGTTAGTATGTGATGATAATGATGTTCCAACCCAGACTAACCTGGAGTTTACCTGGAGAGAGTTCCGGGGGTCAACGCCCCCGCGGCCCGGTCTGTGACCAGGCCTCCTGGTGGATCAGAGCCTGATCAACCAGGCTGTTGCTGCTGGCTGCACGCAAACCAACATACGAGCCACAGCCCGGCTGATCCGGAACTGACTTTAGGTGCTTGTCCAGTGCCAGCTTGAAGACTGCCAGGGGTCTGTTGGTAATCCCCCTTATGTGTGCTGGGAGGCAGTTGAACAGTCTCGGGCCCCTGACACTTATTGTATGGTCTCTTAACGTGCTAGTGACACCCCTGCTTTTCATTGGGGAGATGGTGCATCGTCTGCCAAGTCTTTTGCTTTCGTAGTGAGTGATTTTCGTGTGCAAGTTCGGTACTAGTCCCTCTAGGATTTTCCAGGTGTATATAATCATGTATCTCTCCCTCCTGCGTTCCAGGGAATACAGGTTTAGGAACCTCAAGTGCTCCCAATAATTGAGGTGTTTTATCTCCGTTATGCGCGCCGTGAAAGTTCTCTGTACATTTTCTAGGTCGGCAATTTCACCTGCCTTGAAAGGTGCTGTTAGTGTGCAGCAATATTCCAGCCTAGATAGAACAAGTGACCTGAAGAGTGTCATCATGGGCTTGGCCTCCCTAGTTTTGAAGGTTCTCATTATCCATCCTGTCATTTTTCTAGCAGATGCGATTGATACAATGTTATGGTCCTTGAAGGTGAGATCCTCCGACATGATCACTCCCAGGTCTTCGACGTTGGTGTTTCGCTCTATTTTGTGGCCAGAATTTGTTTTGTACTCTGATGAAGATTTAATTTCCTCATGTTTACCATATCTGAGTAATTGAAATTTCTCATCGTTGAACTTCATATTGTTTTCTGCAGCCCACTGAAAGATTTGGTTGATGTCTGCCTGGAGCTTTGCAGTGTCTGCAATGGAAGACACTGTCATGCAGATTCGGGTGTCATCTGCAAAGGAAGACACGGTGCTGTGGCTGACATCCTTGTCTATGTCGGATATAAGGATGAGGAACAAGATGGGAGCGAGTACTGTGCCTTGTGGAACAGAGCTTTTCACCATAGCTGCCTCGGACTTTACTCTGTTGACGACTACTCTCTGTGTTCTGTTAGTGAGGAAATTATAGATCCATCGACCGACTTTTCCTGTTATTCCTTTAGCATGCATTTTGTGCGCTATTACGCCATGGTCACACTTGTCGAAGGCTTTTGCAAAGTCTGTATATATTACATCTGCATTCTTTTTGTCTTCTAGTGCATTTAGGACCTTGTCGTAGTGGTCCAATAGTTGAGACAGACAGGAGCGACCTGTTCTAAACCCATGTTGCCCTGGGTTGTGTAACTGATGGGTTTCTAGATGCTTGGTGATCTTGCTTCTTAGGACCCTTTCAAAGATTTTTATGATATGGGATGTTAGTGCTATTGGTCTGTAGTTCTTTGCTGTTGCTTTACTGCCCCCTTTGTGGAGTGGGGCTATGTCTGTTGTTTTTAGTAACTGTGGGACGACCCCCGTGTCCATGCTCCCTCTCCATAGGATGGAAAAGGCTCGTGATAGGGGCTTCTTGCAGTTCTTGATGAACACAGAGTTCCATGAGTCTGGCCCTGGGGCAGAGTGCATGGGCATGTCATTTATCGCCTGTTCGAAGTCATTTGGCGTCAGGATAACATCGGATAGGCTTGTGTTAATCAAATTTTGTGGCTCTCTCATAAAAAATTCATTTTGATCTTCGACTCTCAGTCTGGTTAGCGGCTTGCTAAAAACTGAGTCATATTGGGACTTGAGTAGCTCACTCATTTCCTTGCTGTCATCTGTGTAGGACCCATCTTGTTTAAGTAGGGGCCCAATACTGGACGTTGTTCTCGATTTTGATTTGGCATAGGAGAAGAAATACTTTGGGTTTCTTTCGATTTCATTTATGGCTTTTAGTTCTTCCCGCGATTCCTGACTCCTAAAGGATTCTTTTAGCTTAAGTTCGATGCTTGCTATTTCTCTGACCAGTGTCTCCCTACGCATTTCAGATATATTGACAGATAATGTGACAGACTCTGACAATCCTCCTGATCCTGTACTCTCTTCCTCTGATACTCAGTCAGACGATCAACCTGAATGTCGTTATTCCCTACGTACACGACAGGTATTGAGAAATCCTCAAGTATCATTTGTAACTTCCAATTCAGATTTGCCTCAAATACAGCATGAGTTAGCCAATGCTACAGAGTTTGATCCTCCCAGAGATGACACCCATTCTGCATATGTCAATCTTACCCTAGCAGAGTTGGGGTTAAATGTAAATAACCTGTATAGATGAATAATTACAGTATCAACTTATCAGTATTCAAGAATTTTTTTGTGTTCATGTTCTCTCCGCATTCTGAGAGTTAACAGTCTAGATTTGAGTGCACCGAATCTGCCTTTCTGTTAAACACTCCTTCTTTGTATATATTCCTTCCTCAGAATCCGTAGATCACATGAATACAGATCGATCGATCAAAATTTTTTTGTATCACTTGTAATCTCAACGTTGAGTTCGTTGTTCATTTGTTGAGTTTTAAGTTGTACTATAGTATACCTTGTATTGCATTACAGTTTCAGTCACGTAAGCTTCCATTCCAATGTTCTACTTATGTATGTTATAATGTTTAATTGTTGTGTACTTTGACATTGTATAGAATCAGCCCAAGCCATATACCTGCCATCTCTAGTTTGTATTAGTTGTATGTCGGGACGACATACGTTAGCGTCGCCGAGCTCTCAGTAGTAGTAACCAGTTACCAGTACCCAGTGTACCGTGGACTCAACGACCAACCATCTCTCTGAGTCACTGTCTATTCATATTGCGCTGACCTGGCATTATTCAAAGACCCTCTATGGGTACGTGGGCGGCCAGTCAGTCAGTTGACGAGAGTGAGCGAGGAGACAAGGTAACGGCTGTCAGGGCTCTCTCTACATATCTGTAATTATACGTAATAACAGCCTACGTGAGTATTTCTTACCTAATCCACGTGTCGAACTCCCACATGATATTCTTGCCACCTCAGCAAGTGTGTCCATCATTGCTCTGTTGCTCTCTTCATATTTCTCTCTTGGCCTCCTGCAGTTCTGTGGTGGATTATACATCACTGCAATGACCACTTTGTGTTCCCCAGACTGAAGTGTACCTGCTATGTAGTCTCCTTCTCCCGTCTCATCTATGCCTTCCATTTTCTCGAATTTCCATCTGTTTTTTACGAGCAGAGCAACCCCCCCTCCCCCCCTGCCCCTTCTATCTTTTCTCATGATCTGGTATCCTGGTGGGAAGATTGCATCTGTTATTGTCTCCGTGAGTTTTGTTTCTGTAACTGCTATGATGTCTGGGGACTTCTCATTGATTCTTTCTTGCCATTCCTCATGTTTATTCGTTAATCCATGTGCATTTGTGTACCAAACCTTCAACTTCTGTTCTAATACTGTAACTGTGGTGCTGGGGTGGAAACAGAGGGATTGGTGTGTGATGGTTGGTTTGGATTGTTCAGTTGCCTTGGGGGTGTCGTGGCTGGAGTCCTATTGCAGGTGTTTCTGGGGGGTGTGCTTGTCCTTCCATTTGATCCTGGATTATTCTGCTCTCCTTTTTCATTTCCTCCCATTTCTCCTTTCGTTTTTGAACTCTTTCGTCGTCTTCCTTTCGTCCTGTGTTCTGTCTCGATCGAGGTACACACTCCGGAACTCCTGCTTGCCTCTCAGCCGTGCTTTCTCCTGCAGGATCATGGTTCGGGTTGATTCTGCCTTGAAAATTACTTTGAGAGGCCGATTCCTTTTCTTTGTGGACCACCCAATTCTCCGAAAATTTGCCACCTGGGTCATGTCCCCCTCGCCTATCACCTTCATGATATCTTCAATCGCTTTTTTCTCCTCCTGCTTTCTTTCATCGTAAGTTTCCCCTTTAGCTTCGTGTGTGTGTGTGTGTGTGTGTGTGTGTGTGTGTGTGTGTGTGTGTGTGTTTGTGTGTGTGTGTGTGTGTGTGTGTGTGTGTGTGTGTGTGTGTGAGTGTGTGTGTGTATGTGTGTGTGTTGGTATTATAATTGAAAAGTTTCCAACGAAAATTATGATATGTGATCTGTTGGAGGATGTAGAGCAAGGTGTAAAAGTGTGTGTGTGACTTGTAATAGAGTTGGTAATGTAAAATGTTGTGGGTTATGAGTGGAAAATGTGAGTGGATAGTGTGTGTATGGAGGGGGAGGTAATTATAGCTGAAAAGTTTCCAATGAAAATTGTGATAAATGTGACGTAATATTTCTTAACAGTTAGATGAAAAGAAAACAATACATATAAAATTCATTGAGGCACTAATCAAGTGGAAGATAAGTGAAATCAAGAGTGGTGATAAACAAGATGAGATATTGTTGCCACTGCAATCATAGTTAGATCACCTGGTTGCTATAGAAACAAGTATGTGTCACCAGAATTTAATTCCTTTTATGAAGTATTACAGAAATTTGTTGTTATTAACAAAAGTGGGGAAAATGGTACCTTTTTGTTGTCCCTTTCTGTTGCAACAATTATGTTTTCTTTTTTGTTGTTATTAACGAAAGAGGTGGAAAATTGTATATTTAAAAAATGTTGTGGGTTATGAGTGAGGGGGAAATCAGGGTGGGAGGATGTGAAGAGATGAGTTGTAGGAAGATGAGGATGAGGTGTAGAGATGGGGTGAGGCGTCTTTGTGGGTTATGAGTGAAAAACAAATGTGAGTGGATTTATGTGAAATGAGATAAAAATGAGGGTTGTTGGAGGTTCTTTCCAGATAATAATTGTATTAGTCATTAATCACTTGAGAAAAATTTGTTCTATTTCCCAAAAACAGACAAATACTTGTTGGAGGTTCTTAGCAGGTAATTATGTTGTGAGTTATGAGTGGATATATTTTCCAGACAGAAAATAGACCTTGTACTTCTGCAGCTGTTAATGAACCGCGGCCTGAGAGGGCAGGTTCCTCTGTTAATAACAGCACCACGCACAGTCTGAGGAATAATGGAGCTCACGTTAGTACTTCGCAACACGGAGGAGAAGCGCTCGTGAATATGGGTGATGATGAGAACTCAGATGATTCCTCATCCCAGGAAGATGATGAGTATCCAGAAATTATCACTTTCATCCAGAATTTTTAAGGTAGGCGCACAGTGAGGAAATATAGCATCCCCTCATCTAATGGGAGGATTTAAGAATGTATTTGCACGTACAGAGGGAATATTTCACTGGAAAGATGCGAGAGTTGTTTGATTGATCGCCTCTAGTGATGTCACTGAGAATCCACCCGATTATTATTATTAGGACATTAAGCCAGAACACATCTGGTGATGATCAAAATGGTCAGTTTGTGATTAATATTGCATTTGAGAGAGAGTAAGTGATGAGGAAATCTCAGAAGTATATGATCGTTGGGTGGAAACGATATTAGAAAGATATGAGACAGAATTACAATGTAAGGAAGGTTCTGGTTAGATCATCGATCATACTGAATCTTTTAATTTAGAATATGTCAGGGTAGAATTTAGAGTACAAGTAGGATCATATGTGGAATATCTCAAGAAATTGAGTGGGAGTCAATATATTTTTAATCCTGTGATTAACGATGGATTGTGTGTACTGCATTCTTTTGCTGCCTATAATTGCCATAAAAAGGGACAAAAATTGGCTCAATATATCAAAACTTGTAAATACTAAGGGAGGGTGTCTTAATCACGCAAAATCTTTTATAGATGATTCTCCCATCACTCGTGATATATTAGGAATATTAGAAGAGGAAAATAAAGTGTCGTTATTTGTTTATCAATTAAGACAGGATAAAGATGGGTCATTTGTGTCCATGTGTCGGAAGGTAATGACAATTATACCTGGAGTTTACCTGGAGAGAGTTCCGGGGGTCAACGCCCCCGCGGCCCGGTCTGAGACCAGGCCTCCTGGTGGATCAGAGCCTGATCAACCAGGCTGTTGCTGCTGGCTGCACGCAAACCAACATACGAGCCACAGCCCGGCTGATCCGGAACTGACTTTAGGTGCTTGTCCAGTGCCAGCTTGAAGACTGCCAGGGGTCTGTTGGTAATCCCCCTTATGTGTGCTGGGAGGCAGTTGAACAGTCTCGGGCCCCTGACACTTATTGTATGGTCTCTTAACGTGCTAGTGACACCCCTGCTTTTCATTGGGGGAATGGTGCATCGTCTGCCAAGTCTTTTGCTTTCGTAGTGGGTGATTTTCGTGTGCAAGTTCGGTACTAGTCCCTCTAGGATTTTCCAGGTGTATATAATCATGTATCTCTCCCTCCTGCGTTCCAGGGAATACAGGTTTAGGAACCTAAAGCGCTCCCAATAATTGAGGTGTTTTATCTCCGTTATGCGCGCCGTGAAAGTTCTCTGTACATTTTCTAGGTCGGCAATTTCACCTGCCTTGAAAGGTGCTGTTAGTGTGCAGCAATATTCCAGCCTAGATAGAACAAGTGACCTGAAGAGTGTCATCATGGGCTTGGCCTCCCTAGTTTTGAAGGTTCTCATTATCCATCCTGTCATTTTTCTAGCAGATGCGATTGATACAATGTTATGGTCCTTGAAGGTGAGATCCTCCGACATGATCACTCCCAGGTCTTTGACGTTGGTGTTTCGCTCTATTTTGTGGCCAGAATTTGTTTTGTACTCTGATGAGGATTTAATTTCCTCATGTTTACCATATCTGAGTAATTGAAATTTCTCATCGTTGAACTTCATATTGTTTTCTGCAGCCCACTGAAAGATTTGGTTGATGTCTGCCTGGAGCTTTGCAGTGTCTGCAATGGAAGACACTGTCATGCAGATTCGGGTGTCATCTGCAAAGGAAGACACGGTGCTGTGGCTGACATCCTTGTCTATGTCGGATATAAGGATGAGGAACAAGATGGGAGCGAGTACTGTGCCTTGTGGAACAGAGCTTTTCACCGTAGCTGCCACGGACTTTACTCTGTTGACGACTACTCTCTGTGTTCTGTTAGTGAGGAAATTATAGATCCATCGACCGACTTTTCCTGTTATTCCTTTAGCACGCATTTTGTGCGCTATTACGCCATGGTCACACTTGTCGAAGGCTTTTGCAAAGTCTGTATATATTACATCTGCATTCTTTTTGTCTTCTAGTGCATTTAGGACCTTGTCGTAGTGGTCCAATAGTTGAGACAGACAGGAGCGACCTGTTCTAAACCCATGTTGCCCTGGGTTGTGTAACTGATGGGTTTCTAGATGCGTGGTGATCTTGCTTCTTAGGACCCTTTCAAAGATTTTTATGATATGGGATGTTAGTGCTATTGGTCTGTAGTTCTTTGCTGTTGCTTTACTGCCCCCTTTGTGGAGTGGGGCTATGTCTGTTGTTTTTAGTAACTGTGGGACGACCCCCGTGTCCATGCTCCCTCTCCATAGGATGGAAAAGGCTCGTGATAGGGGCTTCTTGCAGTTCTTGATGAACACAGAGTTCCATGAGTCTGGCCCTGGGGCAGAGTGCATGGGCACGTCATTTATCGCCTGTTCGAAGTCATTTGGCGTCAGGATAACATTGGATAGGCTTGTGTTAATCAAATTTTGTGGCTCTCTCATAAAAAATTCATTTTGATCTTCGACTCTCAGTCTGGTTAGCGGCTTGCTAAAAACTGAGTCATATTGGGACTTGAGTAGCTCACTCATTTCCTTGTTGTCATCTGTGTAGGACCCATCTTGTTTAAGTAGTGGCCCAATACTGGACGTTGTTCTCGATTTTGATTTGGCATAGGAGAAGAAATACTTTGGGTTTCTTTCGATTTCATTTATGGCTTTTAGTTCTTCCCGCGATTCCTGACTCCTAAAGGATTCTTTTAGCTTAAGTTCGATGCTTGCTATTTCTCTGACCAGTGTCTCCCTACGCATTTCAGATATATTGACCTCTTTTAGCCGCTCTGTTATTCTTTTCCGTCGCCTGTAAAGGGAGCGCCTGTCTCTTTCTGTTTTACATCTACTCCTCCTTTTTCTTAGAGGAATAAGCCTTGTGCATACATCGAGTGCTACCGAGTTAATCTGTTCTAGGCATAAGTTGGGGTCTGTGTTGCTTAGTATATCTTCCCAGCTTATATCGGTTAGGACTTGGTTTACTTGGTCCCACTTTATGTTTTTGTTATTGAAGTTGAATTTGGTGAATGCTCCCTCGTGACTAATTTCATTATGTCGGTCTGGGGCTCCGCGCATACATGACTGAACCTCAATTATGTTGTGATCTGAGTATATTGTTTTTGATATGGAGATATTTCTTATCAGATCATCATTGTTAGTGAAGATGAGGTCTAGTGTATTCTCCAGTCTAGTAGGCTCTATTATTTGCTGGTTTAAATTGAATTTTGTGCAGAGATTTAAAAGCTCGCGTGAGTGTGAGTTTTCATCAGAGCTGCCTCCTGGTGTTATTACTGCAACAATATTATTTGCTATATTCCTCCATTTTAGGTGCCTTAAGCTGAAATCCCCCAGGAGCAAGATGTTGGGTGCAGGAGCTGGAAGGTTTTCCAGACAGTGGTCAATTTTTAACAGCTGTTCCTGGAATTGCTGGGATGTTGCATCCGGAGGCTTGTAGACTATCACAATGACTAGGTTTTGGTTCTCGACCTTTACTGCTAAAACTTCCACTACATCATTTGAGGCATTTAGCAGTTCTGTGCAAACAAGTGACTCTGCAATGTACAGGCCAACCCCCCCCTTTTGCCTGTTCACTCTGTCACATCTGTATAGGCTGTAACCTGGGATCCATATTTCGTTGTCCAAGTGATCCTTTATGTGGGTCTCAGTGAAAGCCGCGAACATTGCCTTTGCCTCTGCAAGCAGTCCACGGATGAAAGGTATTTTGTTGTTTGTTGCTGGCTTTAGACCCTGTATATTTGCAAAGAAGAATGTTATCGGACTGGTGGTATTGTTGGTACTGGGGGGGGATTTTTTTTCCGGCATTAGTATCTGTATCTGTTGGTTTGGAGTGGAGGCCATCGACTGTGGTTCCACTCCAGGAATGACTGGATTTGGTGTACGATTTCTGCCATTTCCTGCCAGTTTTTTTTTTTCCTTCCTGGCACTAAAAAACCTCTCCCTCTTGAGTGGCTGTGGCTACCCAGGTTTTCCCATGGCCTGGATGTTTTGTATCTTTTTGTCCCCTTTAGATGGTATGCCTGGCAATTTAAGTTATAGCACAGTCTTTCCTGTACTGAAGAGGTACACAGTTCAGGGTGAAAAAGCTTACAGGAAGGGAGTTTGCATTTTCCTGTTGTCATATGGGCATGGCATTTCCTAGGGTGGTCATAGTTGCACGTCCCATCTGTTTTTCCAGATTTCCCATGCCAGCAGATACCGAGTGCATAGTATGTGCACAGGCTTGGTTTCCGCTTGCCTTGGGTTTCTGTGACTGTATTCCCTGTTGGTGCATGTTTCCCTGTCTTACTTCTATCCTCCCTAGCACCAACAATAGAGCTCCCACCATTTGTTTTTGGTAATATATCCTCACTATTGCTAGTGGAGTCCTCTTGTTTGCTATTTCCTGCGGTATTTCTAGTTTGCAATATTGGTTTTATCTTATCTTTGACTACACTTGTTTCCCTACTATGGCTCCTGTCCCCTATGAGGTCATTCATATGTATTCCTTCCTGCGTATAATTCCCAACTACCTGGACAAAATCTCCAGCTTCACCATTACTGTCTCCCATTATGTGCGCGTTAATGATGAAGGAATCACATTTGGTGTTGATTAAAGATTTTGATGGATATGTTAGAACAATAAAGAATTAACATGGTGTTGTTAAGAAATATTGTCATAGTTGTTTAATGAACTTAAATATACAGGAAGAATTAGATATACACGAAGAGGGATGCAAAATTAGACTCTCGTATTCCTCCCAGAAGGATCGTCTGCACACTTTAAAATTATAGTTATACTCATTCTAGCGAATACATCAGTGTATTCGACTTCTAACGTGAGTTGGATTCCTCTCTCCCTGCAGGCAAAATTGATCCACGTCATAAATCCATTGCCTATTGTTATATTTGATCTCACAGGTGAAATAGTGAGTATGAAGAATTATATGGGTGTGGATGCTGCTAATCATTTCATTTTAAATGTCAATTGAGAATGAACATTAGGATAAAGAAGGAAAGAAAGTATCATGAAATCAACATGACAGAGGAGGATAAAGTTAGATTTGATTCACAGATCACTTGTGAATTATGTGGTATAACCTTCCCAGATACCAAGATCAAGCATAGACCTCATGACCACACCTTAAAATTCACTAATTATGTTGGTGCATATCGTGTTCATTGCAATTTGCAATGTAAAGATAAGATGTATGATTTAGGAATAATTTTAAGGGAATTGCAAGTTGATACATAAGAAATTGAATTTTATTCGAAAAAAGAACTCAAATTCTTGAGACTGGATATAGGTAATGTTGGGTTTCAAGATTCCTTGAGAGTATTAAATGGATCTCTTTCCAGTTTAGCAGATCAACATATCAAGGCTGGTAAATCATTGAAATATACTGAGGCTATTCTGAAAGATGTGCCTCAGGATATGTTACTGTGGAAAATTGCATTTATCTGAATGTAACTAATTATGTACATAACAGTAAATGATAACAAAGATAATTATTATTTATCAATGTTACATAGACAAGTAGGAATTTGGGACACCTAGGTCGCAAAAAATGTTCCCCTTCGATACCTACCACTGTCATAACCACAAGTTGCTCTGGACCTATTAATTAAATGAAATATACATACACCAGGAATACTGGTAAATATATAAATTTGTGGACTGTATATTAAAAATAATAAATGGTTATATATATACACAATTACATAACAGAAGGAAAATATATCTTAATATCACTCACCAATTTGACTGGAGATTAATGTGTATCATACTCAGAAAACCTCACTCTAAATCTATGAAAATAATGCGGGCCAGGATTACACACAAATCTAGAGAGCTTATCTGAGGTTCCTGGAGCTGTCTTGTCCAGTCGTCGGATATCTCAAGTTATGCAGGAATGCACATCCACCAATTTCGCCTCCTATTTGAGAGGTGTCAACACAATTTTAGCCTCAAGAGTACGAAAAATTCTTCCCATTACACCAACGTTTGTACAAAATTCAAAACCAAGATGGCAAGTCTCGTCTGCGCAGACGCAGGCTTTCCGTTTTCTATGACATAAATGTTATTAAATACAGTATGGCCATCTATATACATATAAATACTGATTTTCTGGAAAATATATACAGTATTTTCCACAGTTACCTTTATTATGTAAAGGAAAACAAGTCTGATGATTACATTGACAGTGTAAGAAAACTCGATGAAGCAAAATTACCAAGTAGAGAGAAAGTTTTTAATTCTTTGAGAAATACTGATTGTGTTAGAGTGACACAGCATGTGGCAGCGTGCCTCGTTGTGCTCCGTGTTTTCTCGTGTTTTCACGGTCGCTCTTACGTGCTAGAACTTTAATTTATGCCATCAATCTTATACGATACATCCCTCTAGCGCTTGGAATCAATCTTGGGCAGAAAACAGTACATACAGAGTCATAAAGGAGGATCAGTGTGCAGTACCTAGCAGAGTTTACTGCCAGAGGGGAACATAGGTCTTGTGAAAATTTGTCTGGGCTGCCTCCAAGTGAGTCGCCTACCCTGGCAAACTCTGTTGACACCGAGCTCTGAGATGGGTACCTCAGCCTCACAAGTGGCTTATAGGACAGATTTTTCACAAATGATTGGTATTGCAAGAAACCTCGCCTGCATGCACGTATAAAGGACTAACTTACTTGGTGTTGCAGCATATATCCTGATCTTCAACTTCCTAAGCCTAGCTTTAGCCCCCTAGGACTTCCCCTTGGGAATCACGTGCAACCGGGAGCATTAATTCCTGCAATATTCAATCGTTATTAGTGTCCTGCCTGCACCTCAGAAATTCCTATATCCAAGAGGGTATGTATCCCCTAGTATAACTATGCAGACTCAGACGCTAGCTTCAGACGACTCTGAGACGCTGGTACTTACTGGGCATACTCTCTCTGTAGCACGCCGAGCCCTCAGTTAACTCAATCCACAATCTCCTAAGTCACTGGCCAGATCCTACTGGAAAAGGTGAATATCTCGTCTTACTGTATGGGCTGATGGAGGAGATCATCTACGGTACATCGAGGTGTCTCTACCAGATTTCCCCAGGTCTCAGATGTGAAGACACGTGGGGGCGCCGCCTGATGTTCACGGCACGTCTTGTCCAGTCGAAGTCTATCGTAAGAAGGACGCTATTCTGTCTTTGTGACCTGCGCCCCGCCAATCAAGCTAGGGCTGCCAGTTCTCCCTAGCTAACTTATCCTAGTGTTTGCCTACATTATCGGCCTATTACTACCTATGTTAAGGTCTTAGGTCTACTCTATCATTATCTACAGATGCCTTAGTAAACCTAATATGAGTGTACTACCAGTATTACTACCTACTCCTTCCCTGAAGAGTAAATCTATAAATTAAATAAGCTTACCAACAACCGCCAACCAGAGAATGCCTTGTTTGGGAGGGTTTAAGGGGCCGCTCGGCTCAGACGGCCATACGCTCATGCTGGATCTGAGCTGTGGAACTATTTGGACCAAATAAATTTCCACATCCTCCCGCCGGCGAAGGTAGGCGCTAAGTCTAGATCAAGTCTGCCTCCCGCAGGCCCCCCCAGTGGGCCCTGGACTCGAGCGCCGTTCGACGGGTCGTCCGGCCGCTCAGCTCGCTCAACCTCTGGTCTGATTTCTCATGTCCCGGTCCCACCGTGTGGACCTCGAGAGGCAAAAGCCTGTTGATGGGTCTTATAGTCTCGACACCGTTCATTCTCACTTTCACCATTCTCAACCGCCCAGCCTTGTCTGGGTGGGTTGACACTACCAGGCCAAGAGGCCAGTATGCCCTCGGCGCCTCGGATTCTACCAGCACCAGGTCCCCTTCACTTAGCATCATCTTATTCGCCTCGGGGTCGGCACCATAGAAATGTTCCCGCAAGGTTGTCAAGTAATCCCTGCGCCACACCTGGTTCCATTTGTCCAGGATGTTCACCAGTCTGTTGTGACTCCTGTGCAGTTCTTCATTCATGGGGGGACCATCTGGCCCATAATAATCCAGCTCCTTGGAAGACTGACTAAAAATTGCGGGGAAGGGCTCAATCCTTCTTCCAAACAGCATGTGATTGGGGGTGAGAGCTTCTTGCTCGTCAATCCCATTTTGTACGTAGGTCAGAGGCCTGCTATTAACTCTTGCCTCTATCTCAACTAACACTGTCCTCAGTTCATCACAGCTCACCCTCCTGCCGTGCAAGACCTTCCGAATGCACCTTTTGACTGTGCCCACCATGCGTTCATAGAATCCCCCTTGCCAGGGTGCCCTGGGAGCTATGAACCTCCACTCGCACTCTATTCTCTTCAGGTGTTCTCGTACTTCTCCGTTGTCCCTAAGATTCCTGAAAACTTTATCGGCCGCCCTAAAGCTTGTGCCATTGTCCGAGATAATCAATCGCGGGCACGAGAATCTGGCAGTAAACCTCCTGAACAACTTCACGAAAGTCTCTGTCGTCATATCTTCTGCCAACTCCAAATGCACCGCTCGAGTAGTGGCACAGGTAAACAGGCAGACATATACTTTCTGAGGGCCCTCCTTAACGTCTCCTGGGTTCTTCAATGTGATAGCCCCCGTATAGTCTATTCCTACAGTCTCAAAGGGCCTGTCACTATGTACCCGCTCCTGAGGCAGCGGTGGTGGACCTGGGTAGGGTAGGGTCCTCCCATCGTACCGCCGGCAGACCGTGCAACTCTTTAGCACCCTTTTGACGGCAGCTCGACCCTTCAGTACCCAGTAATTCTGACGTAGGCAGGTGAGGGTATCTCCAAACCCCCCATGTAAGGTCCTCTGATGGGCATCTTGTATCAATAGCTCTGTCGCCCATCCCTCCTTTCCCAGCAGCACGGGATGTTTGGCCCCATAGCTGAGCTCAGAGTTTTGTATTCTTCCCCTGCATCTTATTAGCCCCGCAAGATCTAGGAACAATCCCAATGAGTGAACCAATTTGCTGTTCCCTGAGTCGTCATCGTTGGACACGCGTCCTGATGCCATAACCTGCTGCCGGGTCGCAAGTACTTCCAGCACTCCTGGAAACCTCCCCCTTTGGTACTGCCTTATCCAATATTCTCTGGGACCCACTAGAGACAACTGTCGACCCTGGCTTACCTTGTCATGCAGCTTCCTCACGAATCGAAATACCATTTCTGTGACTCCTATAAGTTTTCTCCACGAGGAGTAGCGCCTGGGGTCAAATAATTCAGTGTCGTGTTTCCCCGCGAAATGTACTATGCTGCTGATTGTCTCCACGAATTTCTGCTCCGGCCAGCAATCCCTTGCCGGTAACCAGTCTGGGCCTTTGAACCAAAGCTCGCTTTTACTCAACTTTCTGTGTGTCACCCCTCGGCTTATCAGGTCGGCTGGGTTTTGATCTGTAGGCACATACAGAATTGTTGATGTTGACTGTAGTTCTCGTATCTCCTTTACCCGATTCCTGACATAGGGGAGCTTAGACCTGTCATTCTGGACCCACTGTAAGGCCACCTCCGAGTCTGTCCATACATAGGTGTGTGTCACCCTCAGATTACTTAACACCTCCTCTACGTACTTACCCAGTCTTGCTCCCAGCAACATCGCCGTGAGCTCTAGCTTTGGGATCGAGCAATCCTTCAGGGGTGTCACCCGCGCACGACTGGTGACCAGATTGACTTGGTCCCCGGCCACCAAATACGCTACTGCCCCATAGGCCCTGGAGGAGGCATCACAGAAGACGTGCAAGTCATAATCCCGCCCGGTGCACCCGATGGACCTGGGGAATGTGAACTCGTGCAATTCCGCTAGGTCTTTGTTAACCAGATCCCACTCCTGGCAGACTGTTTCTGGCAGTGGGTCGTCCCAACCTAGGTTCAGCTCCCAGGTCTGTTGTACTAGCATCCTCCCTCGAATGGTGATGGGTGTCAACAAACCCAAAGGATCGAAGGCAGTCTGCACTTTGCTCAGCAAAGACCTCCTGGTCAGCTTCCCTTCCTCCTCAGGCTTCCTCTTTAGCCTAAGTCTGTCTTCCTTGATTTCCCACTCCAGTCCCAACACCGATGTTACCTCAGGCACTGAGTAGCCAGTATAGTCTCGTTCCACCATGCCCCGCAACGTTGGATTGTTTGTCACCCATTCTCTCAATGGCATGTTAGCCGAGAGCATCTCCTGATTAGACTCTCGGTAAATATCCATCAACAGCCTTTCATCTGAGGTGGTACCCTGCATGTTGTCTACATAAAATAGGGTCTTCAGTAATTCTTTAAGCGGGCTGTTACAGTTCACAAGGTGGTAGTCTATGGTAGCCTGTAATAGGAATGGTGAACTAGTGGCACCAAACAACACTGCCCTGAATCTATAGGTATCATACCCTTGCTTGGGCATCTCCCTGTTAGCCAGCCACAAGAACCTTGTGTAGTCCCTATCCTGTGGCTGCAACCCAATACGTAGGAAGGCTTTGCTAATGTCTGCCGCATAGGCGTACTGTTCTGTCCTGAATCTCAACAACACATCTGCTAATTTCTGCGTCAGGGAGGGCCCTGTGAGCAGACAGTCGTTCAACGATGGCTCTCGGGGACTCGCCTGCGAGCTGCAGTTGAAGACTACTCTGATGGGAGTGGTTACCGACTCCTTGGTGACTGCCATGTGTGGAAGATAATGGGTGTTTTCCCCAGGGCTGGCATTGGGCACTTTCTCGATGAACCCAAGGGCCAGCTGTTCCTTAATAATATCATCATATTTCCCCACCAGACCCTTCCTGGTCAGGCTGTTCACCAATGAATTCAACTGACCACGTGCCCTCTTGAAATTAGTGGGCAGCGTTGGGTGGCCCGGTTTCCATGGGAGTCGCACCCAATACTGCCCATCCCTGAACTGCACATGGTTCAAGTAATCTCGATACGTCTCTTCGTGTTCGGGGGGCGGCTGGTCACCTTTAATCCCTACTACATCCAGGTCCCATAGTTTATGGACCGGCTCACTGTCGGATATGCCAACTTGCGCCTCTGACAGGCCTTCGTGCACACCAATCTGCATCACCAGTACAGCCTCAGTCGCTGTAATACCAGAGCCCTCCTTTCCCGGGGTCGCAGGGAAGTGAGCTGGTATTCTGCCTCCTACGATGTACCCCGCTGGAGTCCTGTACAGGCCCACACCTTCCTTGATAACCCTTCTCGTAGACACGAACTCGTCTAGGTAATCCCCTCCTACCAATATGCCTACATTACTAACATTGTCTGTAGCAATGTCTGGTTCTGCTAGCTTCACACCCAACTCCCTCAAACGTTTGACTGCTTCAGCCAGTCCCCTAGTGGTAATGATATTGGGCAGCCTCTTCACCATCAAGGCTGAAATTTCCCGTCGATGCCCGGCTAACCTGACCGTCACATTGACTACTGGATAAGACCTGCGTGGGACTTCCCCACCAAACCCTTCCACCTTCATGTCAACTTTACCAACTGTCTCCAGCTTCAACCTAGTGGCTAGACTCTCCGCTATGAAGGATCTCTGTGCCCCACTGTCGAAGAACAAACGGGTTGTTTCAGACTTCTTCCCGTTCCCGACCACCACCATTATGGTGGGCAAGGCCACCGAGCCTTGAAATTGCTCACCAGAACAAATTCTCGGTGCCGTACTCACCACACTCATCGTTACTTCTGACTTGTTCTTGCTCTCCGCCCTTTCTTGCGGTTTGCTCTCCTTAACTTGTGCTAATCCGGCATCATTAGGACACAGTGCACTGTGGTGCTTTCCCTTCCGGCAGCCCCGACACTCCCTGAGCATGGTGTTACAGTCCCTGGCAAAATGTTCTCCACAACACTTGAAACAAAGTCTCAACTCTCTTAGCCGTTGAACCCTTTGGTTATAGGTGGTGAAGCTTGAACACCCTGAACTAGCGTGTTCTTCATCACAAAACACGCACCGTCTCATACTGGCCGCTTTAGTGGCTTCTCCCTTGGCCCTGTGGGTGGAGGGTTCGCCCTGGGCATAATACGTGCCTACTTTAGTGGGAGGTGGTTTAGGTCTATCTCTCGAATGTCTGGGGAAGTCGACCGACTTCTCCTTGGTAGGTAATTTCTCCCCCTGACCTATGCTCAGGTGAGATATGAGATCCCCTAACCCTTCAACAATTTGGTCTATCGTGAACCTATTCGTCCGATGTTTTAAGTGTAACTCATGCACTGTCGTGCTAGCCAGTTTCCTCTGAATCACCTGGCTAAGGATCCATTTTGAATCATTCTCATCATGCAAATCTCTGAAACTATTGGACAAGCTCATAACCTCAATACGGAACTTCTCTAGACTTTGACGGTCATGTCGGCAAGCCTCTAGATCCAACAACCGATAAAGTATAGCTACCTTTATCTCCTCAGTGTTGCCAAACATGTCTTCTAATTGGTCTTTGGCATGTTGGTAATTAGCGTCAGTAATCGGGTAGTGCCGGACCAGATCTAAGGCTTTACCCTTGAGCTGCGACCGCAAATACTGCAACTTGACGGCATCTGACAAATCATTTCTGTCATCTATCTGGGCTCTAAACTGATCCCAGAAACCAATGTACTCTGTTAAGGTTCCGTCAAACGTTGGTAAATTCAGCTGGGGCAACTTGGGCAACATATTGACAGGTGTGTGGTTGTTTGGGGTACCTGCGGTGTTCAACACCATCCTTGGAATACTAGCCTTTAATGTACTTAACTTATCTTTGTACATATTCATCTCCTGATGACAATCTACATCATCCTTAGTGAATTCGTCCATAGCCTGCTGAAGACTTCCCTGGGATTCCTCATCCTCAATAGCCTGTAGCTCATATGCTGAGAATGCTTGTTCATAGGCTTCCCACTTTTCCCCCAAACTCTTCAAGCAGTTCTGCAAATCATCGCAGTCTACATTACTGCGTTGGCAAGTAGCCTTGCACCTGTTACGCGTTCTGTTCAGATGCCCTTTGTATGCTGCTACTGATCGTTTTAATTTTGTTAGCACTGAACCAGACTCTCCTGAACCCCCATCTGCCATTGTCGAAGTTTAATGAGGAGTGTGACACTAATTGTACTTTACCCAGTCCACCCCACAGCACGTCACGGTGTTAGGTAAGAATGAACGAGTCTTAAGGCTTCTCAACAAGCTTAACAATTCCCTTTGTTATATTGACTCTACTATGAATCAAAAATGTACACTGTTAGCTCTCAAATCCCAATCAAAATGTGTATCGATGTGAAAGCTTAACCTAGCACTTAACTGTACAATGCCAGCAAATAATTACAGGACTTAACCTAGTCTCAGGTATAATTCACAAATCCCACATTAACATGAATCAAAGACAATGAAAATCACACACTGAACCAGACTCTCCTGAACCCCCATCTGCCATTGTCGAAGTTTAATGAGGAGTGTGACACTAATTGTACTTTACCCAGTCCACCCCACAGCACGTCACGGTGTTAGGTAAGAATGAACGAGTCTTAAGGCTTCTCAACAAGCTTAACAATTCCCTTTGTTATATTGACTCTACTATGAATCAAAAATGTACACTGTTAGCTCTCAAATCCCAATCAAAATGTGTATCGATGTGAAAGCTTAACCTAGCACTTAACTGTACAATGCCAGCAAATAATTACAGGACTTAACCTAGTCTCAGGTATAATTCACAAATCCCACATTAACATGAATCAAAGACAATGAAAATCACACACTAATAGGGCAGTATACAAATTAAAATCACTTGGTTAACACAAGCAAATTCAACAATTCAACTTGTGAAACAGTAAATAAATAATGTATGTAAACAGCTTGGCCTAACTGTGCCCAGCTTACTCTGTTTAGCGTGGATGGTTGGATAAGGTAAATCCTAACCTAGCTAGTGTGCTATAACTTAAACCTGGCTTTATAACTCCCTGTAAATAATAACTAGGTTAAATCTGTCCTAGCTACTATAACCTTTTGTAAATATTGCACAAGCCTAGCCTAACTGTGGCTACCTTGCAAATCCACTGTAAGTAATTAACACACAAGTCTCCTACTCTGGATTACTTGTAATCACTGTAAATAATTAAATTCACAAGCTTCTCTAACCTACCTGGCCTGCCTGTAAATTACTGCAAATAACAACTTCTGTGTATAGTCAGCTTGGCCTAGCCTCTGAGTAACTTTGACCTAGGTGTGCTAACTTAAACCTAACTTTTTTAAACTGGTTCTTAACTGTAGCCTAGCTATGATAGCTTAACCTAACTGTGGCCTAGCTATGATAGCTTAACCTAACTCTGTAAAACTGGTTCCTAACTGTGGCCTAGCTATGATAGCTTAACCTAGCTATTCCACATCCGGTTTTCGAAGGACCACTTTTGTGAAAATTTGTCTGGGCTGCCTCCAAGTGAGTCGCCTACCCTGGCAAACTCTGTTGACACCGAGCTCTGAGATGGGTACCTCAGCCTCACAAGTGGCTTATAGGACAGATTTTTCACAAATGATTGGTATTGCAAGAAACCTCGCCTGCATGCACGTATAAAGGACTAACTTACTTGGTGTTGCAGCATATATCCTGATCTTCAACTTCCTAAGCCTAGCTTTAGCCCCCTAGGACTTCCCCTTGGGAATCACGTGCAACCGGGAGCATTAATTCCTGCAATATTCAATCGTTATTAGTGTCCTGCCTGCACCTCAGAAATTCCTATATCCAAGAGGGTATGTATCCCCTAGTATAACTATGCAGACTCAGACGCTAGCTTCAGACGACTCTGAGACGCTGGTACTTACTGGGCATACTCTCTCTGTAGCACGCCGAGCCCTCAGTTAACTCAATCCACAATCTCCTAAGTCACTGGCCAGATCCTACTGGAAAAGGTGAATATCTCGTCTTACTGTATGGGCTGATGGAGGAGATCATCTACGGTACATCGAGGTGTCTCTACCAGATTTCCCCAGGTCTCAGATGTGAAGACACGTGGGGGCGCCGCCTGATGTTCACGGCACGTCTTGTCCAGTCGAAGTCTATCGTAAGAAGGACGCTATTCTGTCTTTGTGACCTGCGCCCCGCCAATCAAGCTAGGGCTGCCAGTTCTCCCTAGCTAACTTATCCTAGTGTTTGCCTACATTATCGGCCTATTACTACCTATGTTAAGGTCTTAGGTCTACTCTATCATTATCTACAGATGCCTTAGTAAACCTAATATGAGTGTACTACCAGTATTACTACCTACTCCTTCCCTGAAGAGTAAATCTATAAATTAAATAAGCTTACCAACAACCGCCAACCAGAGAATGCCTTGTTTGGGAGGGTTTAAGGGGCCGCTCGGCTCAGACGGCCATACGCTCATGCTGGATCTGAGCTGTGGAACTATTTGGACCAAATAAATTTCCACAGGTCTAGTGTGCCGTGTGCAAAATAATAATAATAGAACTTTTCTTTGTCAGAGGAGAGAAAGTCTCCCTGATAATATTGTGTATACATAGTGTTATAGTGTATACTACAGTGGCACCCTAGTATACATAGTGTTATAATGTATACCACAGTGGCACCCTAGTATATAGATAATAAATGCTAAAGTGTCATTTAAAACAGGTGTAATTGTAACTGAAGTGATAGGCTTAAAGAGGCAGGGGCCAGAAGTCGCCAGAAACTTACCACACAGGTCAGTTATTTTAATAATCTTCCTGGACTGCTAGTGTACCTCGCATATAATCTTGATGGCCTGCTAGTGTACCTCGCGTATAATCTTCCTGGCCTGCTAGTGTACCTCACATATAATCTTCCTGGCCTGCTAGTGTACCTCACACATAATCTTCCTGGCCTGCTAGAGTACCTCACATATAATCTTCCTGGTTTGCTAGTGTACCTCACATATAATCTTCCTGGCCTGGTAGTGTACCTCATATATAATCTTCCTGGTTTGCTAGTGTACCTCACAAATAATCTTCCTGGCCTGATAGTGTACCTCGCATATAATCTTCCTGGCCTGCTATTGTACCTCGCATATAATCTTCCTGGCCTGCTAGTGTACCTCGCATATAATCTTCCTGGCCTGCTAGTGTACCTCACATATAATCTTCCTTGCCTGCTAGTGTACCTCACATATAATCTTCCTGGCCTGCTAGTGTACCTCACATATAATCTTCCTGGCCTGCTAGTGTACCTCACATATAATCTTCCTGGCCTGCCAGTGTACCTCACACATAATCTTGCTAGCCTGCTAGTGTGCCTCACATATGATCTTCCTGGCGTGCTAGTGTACTTCACATATAATCTTCCTGGCCTGCTAGTGTACCTCACATATAATTTTCATGGCCTGCTAGTGTACCTCGCATATAATCTTCCTAGCCTGCTATTGTACCTCACATATAATCTTCCTAGCCTGCTAGTGTACCTCGCATGTAATCCTCCTGGCCTGCTAGTGTACCTCACATATAATCTTCCTGGCCTGCTAGTGTACCTCACATATAATCTTTCTGGCCTGCTAGTGTACCTCACATATAATCTTCCTAGCCTGCTAGTGTACCTCACATATAATCTTCCTTGCCTGCTAGTGTACCTCGCATATAATCTTCCTGGCCTGCTAGTGTACCTCACATATAATCTTCCTGGCCTGCTAGTGTACCTCGCATATAATCTTCCTGGCCTGCTAGTGTACCTCGCATATAATCTTCCTGGCCTGCTAGTGTGCCTCTCATATAATCTTCCTAGCCTGCTAGTGTACCTCACATATAATCGTCCTGGTCTGCTAGTGTACCTCACACATAATCTTCCTGACCTGCTAGTGTACCTCACATGTAATCCTCCTGGCCTGCTAGTGTACCTCGCATATAATCTTCCTGGTCTGCTAGTGTACCTCGCATATAATCTTCCTGGCCTGCTGGTGTACCTCACATATAATCTTCCTGGCCTGCTAGTGTACCTCGCATATAATCATCCTGGTCTTCTAGTGTACCTCTCATATAATCTTAGTGGTTTGCTAGTGTACCTCACATATAATCTTCCTGGCCTGCTAGTGTACCTCACACATAATCTTCCTGGCCTGCTAGTGTACCTCACATATAATCTTCCTGGCCTGCTAGTGCACCTCACATATAATCTTGCTAGCCTTCTAGTGTACCTCGCATATAATCTTCCTGGCTTGCTAGTGTACCTCGCATATAATCTTCCTAGCCTGCTAAAGTACCTCGCATATAATCTTCCTAACCTTCTAGTGTACCTCGCATTTAATCTGGTGGCCTGGTGGTTAACGCTCTCGCTTCACACGGCGAGGGCCTGGGTTCGATTCCCTGCCAGAGTAGAAACATTGGACCTGTTTCTTTCCACCTGTTGTCTATGTTCCCCATCAGTAAAATGGGTACCTGGGTGTTAGTCGACTGGTGTGGGTCGCATCCTGGGACACTGACCTAATTTGCCCGAAATGCGGAGCATAACAAGGGACTTTCTGTATAGTAGTATGTCATTGTTGTCAGCTAGGACTGTATACCTTGTACATGTACTTGTAGTAAATAAAGATATTATATTATTATTATTCTTAGCCTGCTAGTGTACTTCACATATAATCTTCCTGGCCTGCTAGAGTACCTCACACATAATATTCCTAGCCTGCTAGTGTACCTCACTTATAATCTTCCTAGCCTGCTAGTGTACCTCACTTATAATCTTCCTAGCCTGCTAGTGTACCTCGCATATAATCTTCCTGGCCTGCTAGTATACCTCACATATAATCTTCCTAGCCTGCTAGTGTACCTCACATATAATCTTCCTGTTCTGCTAGTGTACCTCACATATAATCTTCCTGGCCTGCTATTGTACCTCACATATAATCTTCCTAGTCTGCTAGTGTACCTCGCATATAATAAACCTGGTTTGCTAGTGTACCTCACATATAATCTTCCTGGCCTGCTAGTGTACCTCACATATAATCTTCCTAGCCTGCTAGTGTACCTCACATATAATTTTCATGGCCTGCTAGTGTTCCTCGCATATAATCTTCTTGGCCTGCTAGTGTGCCTCACATATAATCTTAATAGCCTGCTAGTGTACCTCACATATAATCTTCCTGGCCTGATAGTGTAAATCACATATAATCTTCCTGGCCTGCTAGTGTACCTCACATATAATCTTCCTGGCCTGCTAGTGTACCTCACATATAATCTTCCTGGCCTGCTAGTGTACCTCACATATAATCTTCCTGGCCTGCTAGTGCACCTCACATATAATCTTCATGGCCTGCTAGTGTACCTCACATATAATCTTCCTGGCCTGATAGTGTAAATCACATATAATCTTCCTGGCCTGCTAGTGTACCTCACATATAATCTTCCTGGCCTGCTAGTGTACCTCGCAGATAATCTTCCTGGCCTGCTAGTGTACCTCGCATATAATCTTCCTGGCCTGCTAGTGTACCTCACATATAATCTTCCTGGCCTGCTAGTGTACCTCACATATAATCTTCCGAGCATGCTTGTGTATCTCGTATATAATCTTCCTGGCCTGATAGTGTACCTCGCATATAGTCTAGTGATACCAGAGAATAGGAGAATACAGTATTGTAGTAGCAACTAACCAGTAATATAATGGTACTTAGTGGAGTGGGGTGACTTTCATTAGCTTTTTCTCCATTCTTGAAATACCAGTCGTATACAGTGAAATTCATATAACCTGTAGTTACCAGCGGTCGCAATATACACAACGAAAAGTAAATATTACTCCAGAAAAAGCGTCTTTCCTCCAATAATTCTACCAGTCAACTATAGTGATAATATAGCATTTGTTGTGGTGGAGACGGAAAAAGCCTAGAAAAGCTAGATACAGTGATCTATAAACAAGGGTTGAGGCCTCGACCGTTCGTCATTGTAAGAGCTGCCAGCAATTATCGGTTCTTCAACACGCAAGTAATACTTTTGTATCAATAAAATCACATATTACTCGGTTAGATAATTTCCAGTAGTTCCTTCAAGTGATAACCAAATCACCGTCCAGATATGTTTTAAATAAGTGACCCACTGATCAGATCCGACTGGTCTGAACCCTTGACCGGTTTCAAACGGATTCGTTGGACAATAAAGCAGACTGTAAACAGACGGGGTTTTAGGCGTCCTTATCAAACACAAACAATAAATATAAAACAGGAACGTACACCGGTAAGCTGTCCTAATATACAAGTACAGTTAGAAATAGAAGTACAAATAGCTAGAGCTTCACTTTAAGGAGGTTATTAGTAGAATATTCAATAGGTTACTAGTAGAATTACAGTAAATCAACCACTCAAATCACGTTATGAAGCTCTGTGTAGTCTGCAGTCAATCAAACAAACGGGCTTCCACATGGATAAATTGCTATTTTTGTGGAAATTGGTGTCACGCTCCTTGTGCAGATATCCAAGCACTATCTACAAGCAGTATTAAATCAGGGAAGTGTTTCTTGGTATGCCCAAATGAAATCAATCTGTGGACTAAAATCACATTGGTGTTAAAAGAGGATAACATCAAAGCTGCTTTCATAGAAAACCTGGAAGCATTCTATAACAGATGGGAAAATAAAAACGTCTGGGGTTGATGGTAACGCCCTTGGTGCTGGCCATGTAGTCAGAAACTGTAAGGCTGGAGGTGCTGTCCTGGGAGACAGTAATAGTGAGGATGGAGGTGCTGTCCAGGTAGTCAGTAAATATACGCATGAAGGAATGAATATAAATGACCTCGAGGGAGACAGGAGCTGTAGTGGGGAAACAAGTGTATTCAAGGACAAGATAAAACCAATATTACAAATTAGTAATACCACAGGAGATAGCAAACAAGGGGACTCCACTAGCAATAGTGAAGATACATTACCAAAAACAACTGGTGAAAGCCCCATTGTTGGTGCTAGTGAGGACAGGAAAGAGACAGGTAAACATGCACCAACAGGGAATACAGTTGCAGAAACCCAAGGCAAACGGAAACCAAGCCTGTGCACATACTATGCACTTGGTATCTGTAGGCATGGGAAATCTGGAAAAACAGATGGGACGTGCAACTCTGACCTTCCTAAAAAATGCCGTGCCCATATGACAACAGGAAAATGCAAACTCCCTTCCTGTAAGCTGTTTCACCCTGAAATGTGTCCCTCTTCAGTACAGGAAAGACTGTGCTATAACTTAAATTGCCAGGACAAAAAGATACAAAACATCCAGGCCATGGGAAAATCTGGGTAGCCACAGCCACTCAAGAGGGAGAGGTTTTTAGTGCCAGGAAGGAAAAAAAAATGGCAGGAAATGGCATAAATAGTACACCAAATCCAGTCATTCCTGGAGTGGAACCACAGTCGATGGCTTCCACTCCAAACCAACAGATACAGATACTAATGCCGGAAAAAAGACCCCCCCCCCAGTTCCACCAATATCACCAGTCCGATGACATTCTCCTTTGCAAATATACAGGGTCTAAAGCCAGCAACGAACAACAAAATACCTTTCATCCGTGGACTGCTTGCAGAGGCAAATGCACAGAGACCCACACAAAGGATCACTTGGACAACGAAATATGGATCCCAGGTTACAACCTATACAGATGTGACAGAGTGAACAGGCAAAAGAGGGGGAGGGGGTGGCCTGTATATCGCAGAGTCATTTGTTTGCACAGAACTGCTTAATGCCTCAAATGATGTAGTGGAAGTTTTAGCAGTAAAGATCGAGAAACAAAACCTAGTCATTGTGGTAATCTACAAGCCTCCGGATGCAAAGTCCCAGCAATTCCAGGAACAGCTGTTAAAAATTGACCACTGTCTGGAAAATCTGCCAGCTCCTGCCCCCAACATCTTGCTCCTGGGGGATTTCAACTTAAGGCACCTAAAATGGAGGAATATAGCAAATAATGTTGTTGCAGTGATAACATCAGGAGGCAGCTCTGACGAGAACTCACATACACACGAGCTTTTAAATCTCTGCGCAAAATTCAACTTAAACCAGCAAATAATAGAGCCTACTAGACTAGAAAATACACTAGACCTCATCTTCACTAACAATGATGATCTGATACGAAATGTAACCATATCAAAAACAATATACTCAGATCACAATATAATCGAGGTTCAGACATGTATGCGAGGAGCCCCAGACCGACAAAATGAGATTAGTCACGAGGGAGCCTTCACCAAATTCAACTTCAGTAAGAAGAACATAAAGTGGGACCAAGTAAACCAAGTCCTAACCGATATAATCTGGGAAGATAGACTAAGCAACACAGACCCCAACTTATGCCTAGAACAGATTAACTCGGTGGCACTTGATGTATGCACAAGGCTTATTCCTTTAAGAAAAAGGAGGAGTAGATGTAAAATAGAAAGAGACAGGCGCTCCCTTTACAGGCGACGAAAAAGAAAAACAGAGCAGCTAAAAGAGGCCAATGTATCTGAAATGCGTAGGGAGACACTGGTCACAGAAATAGCAAACATCGAACTTAAGCTAAAGGAATCTTATAGGAGTCAGGAATCGCGGGAAGAACTAAAAACCATAAATGAAATCGAAAGAAACCCAAAGTATTTATTTTCCTATGCCAAATCAAAGTTGAGAACAACGTCCAGTATTGGGCCCCTACTTAAACAAGATGGGTCCTACACAGATGACAGCAAGGAAATGAGTGAGCTACTCAAGTCCCAATATGACTCAGTTTTTAGCAAGTCGCTAACCAGACTGAGAGTCGAAGATCAAAATGAATTTTTTTTGAGAGAGCCACAGAATTTGGTTAACACAAGCCTGTCTGATGTTATCCTGACGCCAAATGACTTCGAACAGGCGATAAATGACATGCCCATGCACTCTGCCCCAGGGCCAGACTCATGGAACTCCGTGTTCATCAAAAACTGCAAGTAGCCCCTATCTCGAGCTTTTACCATCCTATGGAGACGGAGCATGGACACGGGGGTCATCCCACAGTTACCAAAAACGACAGACATACCCCCACTCCACAAAGGGGGCAATAAAACAATAGCAAAGAACTACAGACCGATAGCACTAACATCCCATATCATAAAGATCTTTGAAAGGGTCCTAAGAAGCAAGATCACCACCCATCTAAAAACCCAGCAGTTACACAACCCAGGCAACATGGGTTTAGAATAGGTCGCTCCTGTCTGTCTCAACTATTGGATCACTACGACAAGGTCCTAGATGCACTAGAAGACAAAAAGAATGCAGATAAAATATATACAGACTTTGCAAAAGCCTTCGACAAGTGTGACCATGGCGTAATAGCGCACAAAATGCGTGCTAAAGGAATAACAGGAAAAGTTGGAAGATGGATCTATAATTTCCTCACAAACAGAACACAAAGAGTAGTACTCAACAGAGTAAAGTCCGAGGCGGCTACGGTGAAAAGCTCTGTTCCACAAGGCACAGTACTCGCTCCCATCTTGTTTCTCATCCTCATATCTGACATAGACAAGGATGTCACCCACAGCACCGTGTCTTCCTTTGCAGATGACACCCGAATCTGCATGACAGTGTCTTCCATTGCAGACACTGAAAGGCTCCAGGCGGACATCAACCAAATCTTTCAATGGGCTGCAGAAAACAATATGAAGTTCAACGATGAGAAATTTCAATTACTCCGATATGGTAAACACGAGGAAATTAAAACTTCGTCAGAGTACAAAACAAATTCCTTCCACAAAATAGAGCGAAAAACCAACGTCAATGACCTGGGAATGATCATGTCGGAGGATCTCACCTTCAAGGACCATAACATTGTATCAATCGCAGCTGCTAGAAAAATGACAGGATGGATAATGAGAACCTTCAAAACTAGGGATGCCAATCCCATGATGACACTCTTCAGGTCGCTTGTTCTATCTAGGCTGGAATATTGCTGCACATTAACAGCACCTTTCAAGGCAGATGAAATTGCTGACCTAGAAAATGTACAGAGTTAGTTAGTTTAATATGTTTATTATGCACCCCATACCCATCCTGTGGGCGGTAGTCAAAAGATTACAGAGGTACATAATTGGTCCAGGGACTGGACTCCAAAGTTTTGATAGCTGAGCAAGTTACAAAGGTAATGAACTAGATCTGGTCATAATCATGACCAAATTACAAAGGTAATGAGCTCCAGGTAGAGCTGGTCACACTCATGAATAATTGCAAAGGTAATGAATCATAAACACATTAATCATGAGAATTTACAAAGGTAATGAGCTCCAGGTAGAGCTGGTCAAAATCATGACAAGTTTCAAAGGTAATGAATGATAAACACGTTATCACATGATTACAATCATAGACAAATTACAGAGTAATGAGCAGTTAACAAACATAGCAGGGAATTCATCCATTGCCCCAACAACAGATGTTGCTAGGTGCCTGTCTCTCCTCGGCAGACAGCCATTGCAAACAGCAGCAAGTTGCCCCGGGATCTGCTGCTTGCACGAGCACCATCGACCCTCCCCAAGAGGTCCAAGAAGCCAGTGAATCCGTTAGCACCCCGAGGGAGAGCTTCCCTAGGGACATGTCAGCGTCCTGGTGGACGCCAAGTTGATTGAAGATCCCAGGCCCTCGTGTGCACGGATGTTCAGTTTAATATGTTTATTATGCACCCCATACCCATCCTGTGGGCGGTAGTCAAAAGATTACAGAGGTACATAATTGGTCCAGGGACTGGACTCCAAAGTTTTGATAGCTGAGCAAGTTACAAAGGTAATGAACTAGATCTGGTCATAATTATGACCAAGTTACAAAGGTAATGAGCTCCAGGTAGAGCTGGTCACACTCATGAATAATTGCAAAGGTAATGAATCATAAACACATTAATCATGAGAATTTACAAAGGTAATGAGCTCCAGGTAGAGCTGGTCAAAATCATGACAAGTTTCAAAGGTAATGAATGATAACACGTTATCACATGATTACAATCATAGACAAATTACAGAGTAATGAGCAGTTAACAAACATAGCAGGGAATTCATCCATTGCCCCAACAACAGATGTTGCTAGGTGCCTGTCTCTCCTCGGCAGACAGCCATTGCAAACAGCAGCAAGTTGCCCCAGGATCTGCTGCTTGCACGAGCACCATCGACCCTCCCCAAGAGGTCCAAGAAGCCAGTGGCTCCGTTAGCAGCCAGATGGAGAGCTGTCCTAGGGACATGGCAACGTCCTGGTGGACGCCAAGTTGACTGAAGATCCCAGGCCCTCGTGTGCACGGATGTTGAAGCTTGAGGAACTGAGTACACACTGCCTGTGGCACACCTGACAGCTGCCTCGCGGTCGAACTCCACGATGCTGTCCCTGTAGTGGAAGTTCCTGTGAGCCCGGCACTCCCTGCAGTGCCATCGCTGACATCGTGGGTTAGGGGAGAAGTACCCTCTATAGATGGGGTGGCGCTGGGAGTTGGGTGGGTGAGGCGGGGGAGACGGGCAGGGGCGAGGCGTTATGAGAGGGTCACTGTTTACTACACACTCCCTCCCCCTCCCCCCCAGCGGAGAGGGGGGGAGGCGCTGACTGGTCCTGACTCAACAACACCAAACCTTCTGCACAACACTTCAACTATTTACGCTGAAACGATGCACTGGGAAGTCCGTTCGCTGCTCTGGTATCTTCTCAAAGCATTCACACTGAGTTCTGTTAAGTAGGGACCTGGTCAGCCTCTTTGACCAGGAGCTATCCTTGAAAATCTCGCAGCTAGCCCATGTACAGAGAACCTTCACAGCGCACATAACGGAGATAAAACACCTCAATTACTGGGAGCGCTCGAAGTTCCTGAACCTGTATTCGCTGGAACGCAGGCGGGAGAGATACATGATTATATACACCTGGAAAATCCTAGAGGGACTAGTACCGAACTTGCACACGAAAATCACTCACAGCGAAAGCAAAAGACTTGGCAGACGATGCAACATCCCCCCAATGAAAAGCAGGGGTGTCACTAGCACGTTAAGAGACAATACAATAAGTGTCAGGGGCCCGAGACTGTTCAACTGCCTCCCAGCATACATAAGGGGGATTACCAATAGACCCCTGACAGTCTTCAAGCTGGCACTGGACAAGCACCTAAAGTCGGTTCCTGACCAGCCGGGCTGTGGCTCGTACGTTGGTTTGCGTGCAGCCAGCAGTAACAGCCTGGTTGATCAGGTTCTGATCCAGCATGAGGCCTGGTCACAGACCGGGCCGCGGATGCGTTGACCCCCGGAACTCTCTCCAGGTAAACTCCAGGTTAGCCAGGAGGATTATGACCAAGCTTTGAAAGTATTTGAGTTGGGAAAATGTAAGACTTTAGGAGATTATTTGATATTGTATCACAAGACAGATGTTGGATTGTTAGTCAATGTCTTCGTGGAGTTGCGTAAAACACTCAAAGATATTTACATACTCGATGTTAGTAATTACATAAGTGAAATGTGAAATTAGACATATTATATTCCCATGAATTATACGATGTGATTAAAAGGAATCTCATAGTGGGGTTCAAATGTGCAGTTAATCAGTATACCAAAGCAGATAATCTCTTAATTAATTCCAATTTTGATGTTGAGATTTTAAGTCTCTCTATGCCAGAGCAATAGTTGAAGTTCTCCTGAAGAATGGAATAAGAAAATTATCGAATGTGGAGAAGGTTACTTTCTTCTTCGATGTTGGATTAAGTAATGTTTTATGCGAGTGTGAAAATGATACTTGACAGAATGTGACATCAAACACGTGAAGCCCGAGGTAGCTAGACGCACACACGAACTTCTCTTGGTATTATCACACATGAATATAACAGAGGAGAAGTTATCTCGATATTGTGAAATGATGGTAGAAAGATTCTCAAATCTAATGCAAAATTAATAGCTAGCCATCTACCTCAGAAAAATTATTTAGTCAGTCTAGAATTGCTTTAATTATTAATGGAACTTGGGTTAGAGGTGGAAAAGGTGCATAGAGTATATAAATATACTCAGTCAAAATTTTTAGAATCCTTCATAACAAACAACATCGAGCCGAGAACAGCCATACAATGTCCCATCAAGTCAAAAGCATTCAAATTAACCAATAATGCCATTTATGGGAAATCATTACTTAATATAAGAAAGCTTGGTGAGATATATAGCTTTATCAAGGTTGAGAAAGCATTTACTACAGCTGCCAAAGATTCTTTCCTGAAAAATGTCACGCATTTGAATCAAGATAATGTGATCTGCACATTCACCAAACCGAATTTGAAAAAAAAGAAAGTGCATCATTTTTTTTGGTATAAAGTTTTAAAACAACATTATGGTGATGGAAGGATTAGTATACTTAATTAAAAACAGAACCATTGTTATGATATATGGATTTTTCAAATTTCAGTCCTGATCATCCCTTGTATGATAATAGTAGAAAAGGTCAGCTAGAATTATTGAAATATGAAATGAGTGATTATAATATTAGTGAATTAGCAGTTCTCAAAGGAAAAATATATTCTGTAAAGATTGCTGGAAGATCATATACTGTCAGTAGAGCCAAGGGTATTCCATCACATTTCATACCATTATTAACTCACACAAGGTACAAGAATGTTTTGAGAAATGTAGACAAGGAATTATTCACTTGTGAGTCTGATGAAAAATGGTATCACCTGGATACTGAACATTCCTTGGCTTATGGTCACCCTGATATTACGGCATCTCAACTTAGGAGATTAGAATGATCCCATGATAAATGTTTCCCTATGTTGATTTTAGTTAATGAGTTGTATTCTTTTTTGTTTTTTGGTTGAGCTAGAGAAAATGTATTGAAATGTGTGAAAAAATCATATTACTTAAAATGAATTGTATTAAATGTATTGTTATTAACGATAAAGTGGAAAAATTGTAATAAATGATAAAATAAAAAAAATTGAGTAATAACTCACCTCTGATTTATATTGAAGTGTCAAAAACTGTGATATCCACTTGGTGGTAAAAACCTCACCAGGAACTTTAAAATGTGGGAAACCACTTACCTCTTGATTGAATGTTTACCTCTTGAATACAGCTAATAACATAATGGTATTTAGCTGAGATCCAGGAGATAAAAAGGCCCTTATTAATAAGTTAATATTAAGTCTAAATTTGTTTACCATGTTTGGATATGGCAATTGAGATCCCGGAGATAAATCAAAGGAAGTTGAAGCATCCTCTGAGATATAACATTATTACGAAAGAAAAACTGAGCAACTCTCAAACTTGACGTGATAAGTGGGAGTGATCTGGGAGTAGGAGAGAGGGGTGAGTAGGGGGGTAAAAAAGTGGAGGGGGTGAGGAGGGGTTCTCGAGAAAGGGGGGTGAGGAGGGAGGGTTCTCAAAAAAAGGGAGTGAGGAGAGTGGGGGACCACTGCAAAAAAAAGTATATAAGAAAAATCGGGGTCCAAAAAAAAGAAGATGGATCCCCCTTTAAAAAAAAAATTGGGGTCAAATCCCCCACTCTGGGACTTTCCCAACTACATTTGTTAAATGTCAAAAATTTTCCAACTGTATGTTTTGGGGAATGAACCTTGGGTATATTACAGTATTTACAGTCCGAATAAAATCGGATTAGCTTCACAGTGCGAGGGTCTAGGTTTGATTCCCAGCGAGGGTAGAAGCATTGGGTGTGTTTCTTTACACCGGTTGTCTATGTTCCACATCAGTAAAATGGGTACCTGGGTGTTAGTCGACTGGTGTGGGTCGCATCCTGGGACAAAACTGACTTAATTTTCGGGTAATGCTATGAGAGCATAACAGCAGCTACGTCTGTATACCTTGTACATGTATTGTAGAAATAAAGATATTATTATTATTATTATTATTATTATTATTATTATTATTATTATTATTATTATTATTATTATTATTATTATTATTATTATTCTTTAATTACTAGGACGTCTCCAAAACACTTTTCGCCACTTGCCAGCCAAACTTCATTTTTTGTAAAATAATGTTTTTTCATTTGTTTGTTGGGCGATCTTATTGAAACTTCGTCAAAAAAGTCTTCAATAGATAGTTTTTAAAGTACACCAGAAAGGAAGGAAATTGGAAGATAAATAAAATCGCAAATTTGATATGATAACAACCTATAAAACACTGAGGGGAATTAATAGGGAAGACAAGGAGAGGCAGTTGGAGAGGAGATTAAGGAAAATCTGGGTCATTGCTGAAGTTAAGAACAATAATGAGTCACAAAGATGGTAATAAGTATTTCTTCAGTCTCAGGATGGTCGGAAAGTGGAAGGATCTCGGTGAAGAACAGGTACGATAAGATCCAGAAGGCTAAGCGCAAGTTGAGAGGCGGGGCCAGGAGCTAAGACTCAACCCTTGCAGCCACATATAAGTGACAACTTATGGGTAACGACTCTGTCCTCTTCCTCTGAGGACGACTCTGACTCTTTGCACTCTATTTCTGAAATTAATGTCAAACTTCCAAACTGTCCTCCTCAAGAACCCAAGCCCTTTAATGGTGGGGTTATCTGAAACTCAAGCAACAAGTTTAACTGCGCTCCTACAGTCATACCCTGATATTTTTTCGGATGTGCCGAGAAAAATGTACATTAGGTTATCATGATGTAGATGTGGAAAACTCTAAACCTATTAAACTCTCCCCCTACAGAGCTTATCCTGAAAAGCAGAGGCTACTTCAGCTGGAAGTAGAATTTCTGTTAGAGCATGGGTTAGTGGAGGAGTCGTCTAGTCCATGGGCTTCACCGTGCATCCTTGTTAAAAAAGCTGATGGAGGGTTTCGTATGTGTACAGACTACCGTAAGGTGAATGAGGTCACAATCACAGATGCTTACCCTCTTCCTCGTCTGGATGACGTAATCGACTTTGTGGGTAAGGCTACTTAAAGGTTACTATCAGGTACTTTTGACGGATAAGGCGAAGGAAATCTCTGTCTTCGTAATTCCAGGAGGTCATTATCAATATACAGTTACCCCCTTCGGAATGAAAAACTCCCCCTCTTCATTCCAGAAACTTATCCATCAGGCTATTAAAGGACTTGAAGGCACGGCAGCGTACCTGGATGACATTGTTATGGTGTCTGATACTTGGGATCAACACCTATTTAGGCTTAAGGCTCTTTTTGAGACCTTTCAGAGTTCCCATTTAACTGTTAATTTTTCCAAGTCTTCCTTTGGCCAGGCCACTGTTACTTTTCTAGGCCATGAAGTAGGTAGTGGTAAAGTTGCTCCTAAACTTGCTAAAGTTCTTGCCATTAATGATTATCCAGTTCCATATGATAGGAAATCTCTTCAATGTTTCCTAGGCATGATAGGATTTTACAGAAGATTCTGTAAGAATTTCTCAGATATTGTAGCCCCTCTTACCTCTCTTACCAGTCACAAAGTTCCCTTTATTTGGACTTCAGTTTCTCAAGATGCTTTTGACAAAGCAAAAAGATTATTGTGTACTGCACCCATTCTTTTGTCTCCAGACTTCTCCAAACCTATCTCATTACAGGTTGATGCTTGTGAGTCTGGGGTTGCGGACAGTACTATTGCAAAACGAGGACAAGGAGTTGCAGCCTGTAGCCTTCTTCTCTGCAAAGTTCCAGCCGTATCAGAGGGCTTACTCTGCCATTGAAAAAGAAACCCTCGTGCTGGTACTGGCTTTGGAGCACTTTGATGTATACGTGGGCCAGACTTCGCAGGTGGTCACTGTCTACAGTGATCACAATCCTCTAGTATATCTCCAAACCATGAAGAACCACAACACAATGCTCATGCGCTGGACGCTAAGACTGCAACCATATTTTCTGAGAATTGTACATATTGCCGGCAAAGAAAATATGTTGGCAGACTCTTTATCAAAAGTCTAACAATGTTATTTATAATAATTATATATTAGGTTAGGATGTGTTAGGTTACTTGTGGTAACACCTTCCAAGCTCTCTTTTTTTATCCCCTGGTGTGGGTTTTTTTTTTTAGTGAGGGGATGCGTGCTACCATCCGCCTGTATCTTGGACCTAAGCTAGCCCGACTGTCTGCTGTTTCGCTCTGAGTTTAGGGTTTGGCTTTTTGTCACGTGAAAAGCTGAGCTCTATCTAAGAGTTGGATGGTTGAGAGGAAAGGCGGTCCCATTATTTTGTGCCATGGCGGCACGGTTACCACTGGGAGGTGGGAGCCTAATCCTGAGCCCTCTTGGGGTGGGGGTGTAGCATGCAAAGAGTATGTAACCTTTATTCGGCGCATGTACACACCCTCATTTACAGGCTATCTCCCCCAGCCAACGTCCAGCGAACCACGTGACTGAGGGTTGACGATGGGGCCCCGTCGTTCAACCAGTACCCAGGTTCCAGCCAATGAGAAGATGGTTTTGGCAATCGCAGAGGTTATGTGGGTACCACTCTCCTGTCTGCCCTTGTCATTCCCATTCTAGAGCTGGTTGAAGCACGGTCTGCTCTCTAGTGGCTTCTATTCTGCCTTGCTTACCGTGGAGTGCACTAATACCTATCACTGTACATAGTGTATATAGTGTACATACTTCTGTTCTAAATTGGTGAAGGATAATGTAAGTCAAAAGTTTTCTGCTGTGTTTATTTTGCTCCCTTTACACCCAGGATAACAGGCCATTTGGACTCCTGGGTTGTAATAACCACAGACGGAGTACAGTCTAGGGGGCCAGAGCCTACAAACCTCACTCAAGGAAAAGGATCTTTGTGTGAGTATAACACCAGGCACATCTCCTGAGGTGCACATCAACCAAATAACTGCTGCAGCATACAGGTGCCTGACAAACCTAAAAAAAAGCATTCCAACATCTAAATAAAGTGTCATTCAGAACCCTGTACACCGTGTACGTTAGGCCCATATTGTAGTATGCAGCGCCAGTTTGGAACCCACATCTAGCCAAGCATGTAAGGAAACTAGAGAAAGTGCAAAGGTTTGCAACAAGACTAGTCCTGGAACTAAGGGGTATGTCCTACAAGGAGAAGTTAAGGAAAATCGACCTGACGACACTGGAAGACAGGAGAGTTATGGGGGAATATGATAACGACATATAAAATACTGAGAGGTATAGACAAGGTGGACAGAGACAGGATGTTCCAGAGATGGGACACAACAACGAAGGATCACAGTTGGAAGTTGAAGACTCAAATGAACCACAGGGATGTTAGGAAGTATTTCTTCAGCCACAGAGTTGTCAGAAAGTGGAATAGCCTGGGTAGTGATGTAGTGGAGGCAGGATCCATACATAGCTTTAAGAAGAGGTATGATAAATCTCACGGAGCGGGAAGAGTGATCGGGTAGCGGCCAGTTGAAGAGGCGGGGCCAGGAGCTGTGAATCGACCCCCGCAACCACAACTAGGTGAGTACAACTAGGTGAGTACATGCACACACATACACACATAAAAACACCAGGCCAAGTGTCTTCGTGCCAAGTGAATTGGGCAGATGGTAACTAACACACAGACACACGATAAAGCTTATAGAGCTGGGAGAGAGTGGACCTAGTAGCGGCCAGCGAAGAGGAGGGTTAGGAGCTGTAACTCCACCCCTACAACCACAAACAGGTGAGTACAGTTAGGCGAGTACACACACGCATACACATACAAGTAATAAGGCTGAAGAAGGAAGGCAAGGAGCTCAGGAAGTCTGTGAAGAACTAAACAGAAAATTTAAGGTATTTTCAGAGACAGAAAGGTTCCAACCAAATTCAGGCCGTAGAACACAGCAGCAACTGTAGGACGCAACACATACAACAGGGGTGGAGGTGAAGACATTGCTATGTGAGCTATTTACCTCGAAGGAGGTGAAATCAAGTAATATCTCTCCATGGGTCCTGATAGAGGGAGCAGAGGCTCTGTATGTACCGCTAGAAACAATCTTCAATAAATCTGTCGTCGAAACAGGGCAACTGATATAAGTATGAAGGACTGCTTTTAAGAAAGGAGACAGACAGGCGGCATTAAACTACAAACCAGTGTTATTGAAATGTTCAGTATGTAAAGTTATTGAGAAGCTTATCAGAACAGTGGTGGAACACTTAGAAAGAAGTAAGCTCATAAATGACAACCAGCAAGGCTTCAGGTTTGTGTCACAGACCTACTGGAGTTCTACAATAAGGTAATAGAAGTTGTAATAGTGTTGGTAGAATTACTAACAATATGTAAAGTAAAAGGACACAAGTGCAACTAATGTGACATTTTTATTGTGGCAACGTTTCGCTCTCCAGGAGCTTTGTCAAGCCGTAACGGCTTGACAAAGCTGGAGAGCGAAATGTTGCCACAATAAAAATGTCACATTAGTTGCACTTGTGTCCTTTTACTTTACAAGGTAATAGAAGGAAGTGAGAAGAGAGAGAGGGATAGGTAGATTGCAATTTTCTGGACGGTAACAATGCTTCCGATACAGTACCACACAAGAGACTGGTACAAAAGCTGGAGGAGCTATTAGGAGTAACAGAAAAGCACTGCAATGAATCAGGGAACAGTGACGAAGTGTCGAAATTGGTGTATGTGTCGAGTGGGGTTCCACAAAGGTCAATCCTGGGGCCCTTGATGTTTCTTGTAAACGTGAATGAAATGCCAAAAGAGATAGTGTCAGAGATGTTAGCAGATGGCGTGAAACTAATGAAAAGAATACAAGCTGACGAGGACCAGGAAAGACTACAAAGGGATCCGGACAGGCTGCAGGCCTGGTCTGACAATTGTCTCCTGGACTGAGTACCACACACGGACCTTGGGTGACTATCATACCGAGCACATTTCCTGCGGAACACATCAACCAAATAACTGCTGCAGCATATGGGCGCCTAGCAAACCTAAGAATAGCATTTCGATATCTAAGTAAATAAATCATTCACGACACTGTACACTGTGTACGTCAGGCCAGTACGCAGCACCAGTATGGAACCCACACCTAGTCAAGAACGTCAAAAAATTAGTGAAAGTGCTAAAGTTTGCAAAAGACTAGTCTTGGAGCTAAAGGGTATATCTTACGATGAGGGATTGAAAGAACTTAACCTGATGACACTGGAGAACAGGAGAGATTGGGAGACATGATAATGATGTACAAAACACTGAGAAGAAGTGACCAGGTGAACAGTGACAGAATGTATCAGAGATGGAAAATATGAAAAAGAGGCAACAAATGGAAACTGAAAATCATTTTCCTCACAGAGATGTTAGGAAGCATTTCCTCAGTCTTAGAGTTTTCAGGAAGTGGAGAGTGAAGTAGCAGAGGCGGGATCCATACATAGATTTAAGAAGAGGTACGACAATTCTCTTGCAGCCGGGAGAGAGAGGGGACCTAGGTGAGTACGCTCGCACACACACACAGTTATTATAATAATAATAATAATAATAATAATAATAATAATAATAATAATAATAATAATAATAATATTTTTATTTTTGCAAGTACATGTACAAGGTATACAGTCCTAGCTGATATCAATGACATACTACTATATAGAAAGCCGCTTGTTATGCTGAGCATCTCGGGCAAATTAGTCAGTTTTATTCCCAGGATGCGACCCATACCAGTCGACTAACACCCAAGTACCCATTTTACTGACGGGGAGCATAGACAACCGGTGTAAGAAAACACGCCCAATGATTCTACCCTCTCCTGGAATCGAACCTGGACGACTCGCCGTGTGAAATGCCAGCTTTAGCCACCAGGCCACGGGGCACAGCTTATCTACCAACTATTAAGTAAACAGTGTAAGAGCTAGATATATCAAACACAGCAAACTATGCAGTAAAAGCAATAAAGGAAATTAATTTAAATTCCCGTTATGCAGATTAACGTCTGGTTGAACTAATAATCTGCTCCCCAGTGTTACTACCAATTAAAACATTAATGAAAAATATAAACTCATCCGGTATTTGTCAGGAATTCAGCAGCGGAGAGATTTTAACAAGAAAATAACATAAACACGAAACACAACAAACACATGAGTCAAAACAAACAAGTGAGTCAAAATAAACATTATTTGTAAAATCAACCTTGTAGACTGAACACCACAACCTAACTGTGCTGTAGTAACTACTACAAACACTGAAGTTGCGATGTTTGTATATATATATATATATATATATATATATACATATATATATATATAAATATATATGCATATATATATATATATATATATATATATATATATATACATATATAAATATATATACATATATATATAAATATATATACATACATATATAAATATATATATATATATTATATATATATATATTATATATATATATATATTATATATATATACATTTTTTTTTCAACAAGTCGGCCGTCTCCCACCGAGGCAGGGTGACCCAAAAAAGAAAGAAAATCCCCAAAAAGAAAAAAACTTTCATCATCATTCAACACTTTCACCTCACTCACACATAATCACTGTTTTTGCAGAGGTGCTCAGAATACAACAGTTTAGAAGTATATACGTATAAAAACACACAACATATCCCTCCAAACTGCCAATATCCCAACCCCCTCCTTTAGAGTGCAGGCATTGTACTTCCCATTTCCAGGACTCAAGTCCGGTTATATAAAATAACCGGTTTCCCTGAATCCCTTCACTAAATATTACCCTGCTCACACTCCAACAGCTCGTCAGGTCCCAAATACCATTTGTCTCCATTCACTCCTATCTAAGACGCTCACGCACGCTTGCTGGAAGTCCAAGCCCCTCGCCCACAACACCTCCTTTACCCCTTCCCTCCAACCTTTTGGAGGACGACCCCTACCCTGCCTTCCTTCCCCTACAGATTTATACACTCCTCATGTCATTCTACTTTGATCCATTCTCTCCAAATGGCCAAACCACCTCAACAAACCCTCTTCAGCCCTCTGACTAATACTTTTATTAACTCCACACCTTCTCCTAATTTCCACACTCCGAATTTTCTGCGTAATATTCACACCACACATTGCCCTTAGACAGGACATCTCCATTGCCTCCAACCGCCTCCTCGCTCCACCATTTACAACCCAAGCTTCACACCCATATAAGAGTGTTGGTACTACTATACTTTCATACATTCCCTTCTTTGCCTACCTAGATAACATTTTTTGCTTCCACATATACCTCAATGCACCACTCACCTTTTTTCCTTCATCAATTCTATGATTAACCTCATCCTTCATAAATCCATCTGCTGACACGTCAACTCCCAAATATCTGAAAACATTCACTTCTTCCATACTCCTCCTCCCCAATTTGATTTCCAATTTTTCTTTATCTAAATCATTTGATACTCTCATCACCTTACTCTTTTCTATGTTCACTTTCAACTTTCTACCTTTACACACATTCCCAAATTCGTCCACTAACCTTTGAAATTTTAGAATCTCCCATAAGCACAGTATCATCAGCAAAAAGTAACTGTGTCACTTCCCATTTTGTATTTAATTCCCCATAATTTAATCCCACCCCCCTCCCGAACACCCTAGCATTTACTTCTTTTACAACCCCATCTATAAATATATTAAACAACCATGGTGACATTACACATCCCTGTCTAAGACCTACTTTTACCGGGAAGTAGTCTCCCTCTCTTCTACACACCTTAACCTGAGCCTCACTATCCTCATAAAAACTCTTTACAGCATTTAGTAACTTACCACCTATTCCATATACTTGCAACATCTGCCACATTGCTCTCCTATCCACTCTATCATATGCCTTTTCTAAATCCATAAATGCAATAAAAACTTCCTTACCTTTATCTAAATACTGCTCACATATATGCTTCAATGTAAACACTTGATCACACATCCCCTACCCACTCTAAAACCTCCTTGCTCATCCGCAATCCTACATTCTGTCTTACCTCTAATTCTTTCAATAATAACCCTACCGTACAGTTTTCCTGGTATACTCAATAAACTTATTCCTCTATAATTTTTAGTCTCTTTTGTCCCCCTTCCCTTTATATAAAGGGACTATACACGCTCTCTGCCAATCCCTAGGTACCTTCCCCTCTTTCATACATTTACTAAACAAAAATACCAACCACTCCAACACTATATCCCCCCTGCTTTTAACATTTCTGTCATGATCCCGTCAGTTCCAGCTGCTTTACCCTCTTTCATTCTATGTAATGCCTCACGCACCTCCCCACACTCATATCCTGCTCTTCTTCACTCTTAAAAGATGATATACCTCCCTGGCCAGTGCATGAAATTACCGCCTCCCTTTCTTCGTCGACATTTGAAAGTTCCTCAAAATATTCCCACCATCTACCCAAAACCTCCATCTCCCCATCTACTAACTCCCCTTCTCTGTTTTTAACTGATAAATTCATTTGTTCCTTAGGCTTTCTTAACTTGTTTAACGCTCCAGAATTTTTCCTTATTTTCATTAAAATTCCTTGACAGTACCTCTCCCACTCTATCATCCGCTCTCCTTTTGCACTCTCTCACCACTCTCTTCGCCTTTCTTTTACTCTCCATATACTCTACTCTTCTTATAACACTTCTGCTTTGTAAATACCTCTCATAAGCTAACTTTTTCTCTTTTATCACACCCTTTACTTCATCATTCCACCAATCACTCCTCTTTCCTCCTGCACCCACCCTCCTATAACCACAAACTTCTGCCCCACATTCTAATACTGCATTTTTAAAACTATTTCAACCCTCTTCAACCCCCCTCCCCCACTACTCATACTTGCACCAGCCCACCTTTCTGCCAATAGTTGCTTATATCTCACCCGAACTTCCTCCTCCCTTAGTTTATACATTTTCACCTCCCTCTTACTTGTTGCCATTTTCCCTTATCCCATCTACCTCTTACTGTAACTGTAGCTACAACTAGATAATGATCCGATATATCAGTTGCCCCTCTATAAACTTGTACATCCTGGAGCCTACCCATCAACCTTTTATCCACCAATACATAATCTAACAAACTACTTTCATTTAGTGCTACATCATACCTTGTATATTTATTTATCCTCTTTTTCATAAAATATTTATTACTTATTACCAAACCTCTTTTTACACATAGTTCAATTAAAGGCTCCCCATTTTCATTTACCCCTGGCATCCCAAATTTACCTACTACTCCCTCCACAACATTTTTTCCCACTTTAGCATTAAAATCCCCAACCACAAGTACTCTCACACTTGGTTCAAAACTCCCCACGCAATTACTCAACATTTCCCAAAATCACTCTCTTTCCTCTATACTTCTCTCTTCTCACATCCAACCTTTATTTTACTCCACAATATCCTTGAATTAATACATTTATAGTCCCTCTTTTCCTGCCATAGCTTATCCTTCAACATTATTGCTACTCCTTCTTTAGCTCTAACTCTATTAGAAACCCCTGACCTAATCCCATTTATTCCTCTCCACTGAAACTCACCCACCCTTTTCAGCTTTGTTTCACTTAAAACCAGGATATCCTGCTTCTTCTCATTCATAACATCCACAATCATCTCTTTCTTATCATTTGCACAACATCCACGCACATTCAGACATCCCACTTTGACAATTTTCTTCTTCTTATTCTTTTTAGCAATTTTTACAGGAAAAGGGGTTACTAGCCCATTGTTCCCGCATTTTAGTTGACTTTTACAACACGCATGGCTTACGGAGGAAAGATTCCTATTCCACTTCCCCATGGATATAAAAGGAAAAGCAATTAGAACAAGAACTAAGATAAAATCAAAGAAAACTCAGATGAGTGTGTATAAATAAACGTGTACATGTATGTTTAGTGTAACCTAAGTGTAAGTAGAAGTAGCAAGACGTACCTGTAATCTTGCATATTTATGAGACAGACAAAAGACACCAGCAATCCTACCATCATGTAAAACAATTACAGGCTTTCGTTTTACCAACCTATATATATATATATATATATATATATATATATATATATATATATATATATATATATATATATATATATATATATATATATATATATATATATATAAATATATTCCTCTCTAACACACTCTCCCTCTCACTCATTCACTCTCACTTTCACTCTTTCACTTCTCTCTCTCTCTCTCTCTCTCTCTCTCTCTCTCTCTCTCTCTCTCTCTCTCTCTCTCTCTCACTGCCCAGGCTAGTTGGGCCGCAGGATAAACACTGAGGGACGTGGCTTCTCACCAGAGTGATGGATCATTGGTATTGACACACTGCTTCCACCTTCCTACCATCACCAGTCCTCTCAATCACCCTCCATTTCTTCCTCTTCCCTAACTCTCTTTTACCTTCCTTCCCTCCGTATCGCTCTCTCACCCTACATTCCCACTTACCTTTCACTATATCATCCTCCCAGCTTCTGCTCTCTCTTATGTCTCTTTCCTCCCGTTAGTCTCTTTGATCTTTCTTTCTTTCTTCTGTCATCTTCTCTCCCTCTTATCACCTTTTTCTCATGCTTTCACTTGTTCTATCATTTTCCCTTCCTTGTTCGTGCTCTCTCACCTCATATACCCTCTTCATTTTTCCCCTCTTACAATTATTTCAATCTTCCCACTTTCCCTGATTCACTAAATCTTAATAACACGACTGTAAATAAATTTCAGAGAGGGTGAGGACTGAACGCCTGGCAGGTCCTAAAACACACTGGTCAGTGTACTAACCACTGCACTCACCTCCCATGGGTTCCAATTGCACTGTGATTTGTTTTCAATCGTGTTATTATTGTTTCGTGAATCACTCAGATATGGTAAACATGAGGAAATTAAATCTTCATCTAGGCTGGAATATTGCTGCACTCTAACAGCACCTTTCAAGGCAGGTGAAATTGCCGACCTAGAAAATGTACAGAGAACTTTCACGGCGCGCATAACGGAGATAAAACACCTCAATTACTGGGAGCGCTTGAGGTTTCTAAACCTGTATTCCCTGGAACGCAGGAGGGAGAGATACATGATTATATACACCTGGAAAATCCTAGAGGGACTAGTACCAAACTTGCACACGAAAATCACTCACTACGAAAGCAAAAGACTTGGCAGACGATGCACCATCCCCCCAATGAAAAGCAGGGGTGTCACTAGCACGTTAAGAGACCATACAATAAGTGTCAGGGGCCCGAGACTGTTCAACTGCCTCCCAGCACACATAAGGGGGATTACCAACAGACCCCTGGCAGTCTTCAAGCTGGCACTGGACAAGCACCTAAAGACAGTTCCTGATCAGCCGGGCTGTGGCTCGTACGTTGGTTTGCGTGCAGCCAGCAGCAACAGCCTGGTTGATCAGGCGCTGATCCACCAGGAGGCCTGGTCACAGACCGGGCCGCGGGGGCGTTGACCCCCGAAACTCTCTCCAGGTAAACTCCAGAGTACAAAACAAATTCTGGCCACAAAATAGAGTGAAACACCAACGGCAAAGACCTGGGAGTGATCATGTCGTAGGATCTCACCTTCAAGGACCATAACATTGTATCAATCGCATCTGCTAGAAAAATGACAGGATGGATAATGAGAACCTTCAAAACTAGGGAGGCCAAGCCCATGATGACACTCTTCAGGTCACTTGTTCTATCTAGGCTGGAATATTGCTGCACTCTAACAGCACCTTTCAAGGCAGGTGAAATTGCCGACCTAGAAAATGTACAGAGAACTTTCACGGCGCGCATAACGGAGATAAAACACCTCAATTACTGGGAGCGCTTGAGGTTTCTAAACCTGTATTCCCTGGAACGCAGGAGGGAGAGATACATGATTATATACACCTGGAAAATCCTAGAGGGACTAGTACCGAACTTGCACACGAAAATCACTCACTACGAAAGCAAAAGACTTGGCAGACGATGCAACATCCCCCCAATGAAAAGCAGGGGTGTCACTAGCACGTTAAGAGACCATACAATAAGTGTCAGGGGCCCGAGACTGTTCAACTGCCTCCCAGCACACATAAGGGGGATTACCAACAGACCCCTGGCAGTCTTCAAGCTGGCACTGGACAAGTACCTAAAGTCAGTTCCTGATCAGCCGGGCTGTGGCTCGTACGTTGGTTTGCGTGCAGCCAGCAGCAACAGCCTGGTTGATCAGGGGCTGATCCACCAGGAGGCCTGGTCACAGACCGGGCCGCGGGGGCGTTGACCCCCGAAACTCTCTCCAGGTAAACTCCAGATAGGGGCTTTGAGCTGGAGCACGACTCGGCAACGCTAGTGTGGGATTCGTCTGTTAAAACCTGCATTTGAAGTGGCAGTATTGAAGTGTGGGTTTTAAAAGCCGCAGCGAGAAGGAGGTTGAAGGTAGTGGAGATGTTGCAGGGCGATATGTGACCTGAATATTATGCAGAGAATTTGGAGTTTGTAGAGGAGGAGGAGGAGGACGAGGAGGAGGTGTGGATTATCAAAAGTATTATGGAGAGAGCAGAGGAATAGTTGTTGAAGTAGTCAGGACGTTTAGAGACAATGAAGCAAAATAGAATGGCTAAGAGGCCGTATAATGTTGGGATGGAGGGAAGAAGTGGTCAGGGGTACTACAGCCCCCGTGTCAGCTCATGGTTTACCAGGATTATTACAAGACATCTCTGTACAAGAGACATGAAATTGTGACAATGAACATATAAAGTGAATCTCTTCAGTTCTCTCAACGAATCTAATGAATACTAATATTTTCTGGGACAAAAATAAGGAAAATAGTGCACAGCAAGTGCCAGGAGCTGCAGACATTTTACACTGGCGGAAGAGTGTTGCTTTGTATTCACGGCAAACATCACAATTAAATTTCTTTTCTTGAGGCGGTTCTAAGAAAATCTGAACAAATGATATATATATATATATATATATATATATATATATATATATATATATATATATATATATATATATATATATATATGATATATATGATATATATGATATATATGATATATATGATATATATATATATATATATATATATATATATATATATATATATATATATATATATATATATATATATATATATATATATATATATATATATATATATATATATAAAACAACAACTTATTGCCTAATACTGGATAAGAACATATTTCATAGATTTATGTCGCCGGCGAGGTGAAGTCAGTGGCTGAGTGTGATCTTAGCCTGTGTGTGCAGTGTATAAGCACAGTTTCCAATATTGTGCATTAGAAGAAAATTCTTTTTGAAAACAATGCATAACATAGTGATACCATCAGAGTGCAAAGTGTAGTGGAAATACGAAAAGTAAGTTAAGTGCAGCAATAGGCTGCAAACCTCAACCACCTGAATGAGTCAACAAGCAAATGAAGTTACCAGTGGTCTCCAGTACACCACGTAAGTATCGACCTTTCTTTTAATCTTTTATACCAGTTATCCTGCCTAAGAAATACTTCAAGTGTATCAGAAGTAAAGTTATGTTAGGGAAGCAACACAGCTGCCTGTATAGGCCTGTGAATATTGTATAGGAATGCACAATGTTTACTGTCAGTGGATGTTAGTTAAACTGAAATTATAAGTTGTTGTATACCCATCACTGGAATAATACCATACCAGTGTTACAATATAACACTTGAAGTGAAGTACTTGCGGGTTACAGTAATACCTTTGCCAGGAGTGGTGTCAGGTTTCATGCATCTATATTTCTACCTCTGTCAGCACTGATATTAAAGCAGAGAAGTGTTTATGGGTCTGCTGGAAATACAGAAGACAGTGGGAGCATTATTACATATTTAGCAGACGACAGAAACACTTCAAAAAAAGTCCTTTTTATTTTTTGCAGAAATTAAAAGTTTTACATGAAGGTTGGGAAAACTGAATAATTCAGAGTGGTTCCAGAAAGAGCACCATTGTACTACAACAGAGGGATCAGAAAGCAGAGCAAACTAAACGATGCGATAGTGGTCCAGCTGGTGGTGTCGACTCTGGTGCTGCCTTGGAAGACAGTGCCTGCCAAGACCTTGAAATATGAGACTGTGTACCAGCTGGGGATGGTGGTCCTGGTATTACTGAAGAAACAAGTATAGATCTAGAAATACAAGAACTAGGAATACAAAATAGCGCTTCAGCAGGCGGTGTCGAAAATACGGACGATGTTTGGGGGACCGTATTGATATTTTTTTTTTTATATTTTATTTAAAACCAATACAGTTTAACATAAAAATAAAGAAACTGTATGGATCTCAATCAAATTAACTGACAAACTGATTGCGCCTATATGCTGGCAAGATATTGCTGCCAAACATACAACAACAACTTACGGCAAGAACATAGCTAAAAAAAATTACATGTCACAGGGTCATGAATTGACATATACACCTTCATTGATGCAAAACCTTACATATATATAAATTGTACATATAACATGACATCTGACAAAGGCTCAATACACTTGAACATAAAATATACAGAGAAGTTATATCAGTTAAATCCCATCCTTCGCATTAATCAAAAAACCAAAACCTAACATCATAATCTTACTAGAACATCTACATACGTATCTCTAACAATACAGCTTCACATATACCAACATACGAATATACAGAAAAAGAATACAGCTTAGAACACAATCACTGAAGCGTTATACTGTTACAATAAACCCATATACATAATCTCAGACACATATGGACTACGTCACTAAACTGTCTAGATATGTCTGTATACCATACAGACTAAAACTTAACATCAAGAACTTAGCATTGACACCAAACCGGTATCAGGGTACAGACCATTATTATAAACTTTAAAAAGAATCGAGTCATACATATATAAAGTATTACATAACGACTGACCCATGACAAAGGCTCAATACAATAGAAAGGGATATATATATATATATATATATATATATATATATATATATATATATATATATATATATATATATATATATATATATATATATATATATATATATATATATATATACACACACACACCCACATCCACACACACACACCCACACTACACACGTACACACAATTTTCACAAAATCACATTAATCAGATGCACTGTATGCACAAAGCAAAACAGTATATAAGTATATCTCATCATGCAAAAACCCAGCACGTAACATAAATACAAACTAAAACACACTTCATGTCACAAATAACTTATTACTCAAGAATCATGTTATACAAGACTGATACACAACAAAATTATACATAAAAAAATCTACTATATTATACCTACATTCTGAAAAGTGTTATATCTAACATAACGAGACCTTGAGCTCTACATCCACACTTGGATGCCATAAAGTCTCAATGAAAACCAGGAAACCATTCCAAACCCACATTCACAACACTCTCACGACCCCACCCCCCAAAGAAGGCGAGCCCGCTGTGACCCCCTGACTCCCTCCAACCTATGAAAACCCCTTCACTCACTCATTATCAATCACAGATTTACGAGAATCCCTAACGTTAGCATTCTATACCCCTCTGAGAAAGCCTGATCCCACCTCCTCCCATACAAATCTCTGTTACGACACATCGTACGATAGAACGTTACCGCAAGAACCTTCCTTCGCTCTTCACTATCCCCTCTCCCCCTCATCACCCACGACATATATATACAATCTACCATGATATAATCTAAAGCTCTTATGACACCCTCGTCTAACCCACCCATATCTAGACTTAAAGCACGCAAAACCGACACCCCACGGCCCCCCACCCTCTGTACCAACCTACTTAACCAGCACCTAACCTCCTCTAGCCCTTCACAAAAGTAAACTACATGGAACGCTGTCTCATCCCCTCCACAGATACCACACCCCCCACCCTCTACAACCTGTCTGTTTCGTAATATCTCACCAGACGGAAGGATCCCATGCAGAAAACGAAACATCACCTCACGCGCCCGAGGGTTTAACTTCATTTTACTAAATCTAAACCAAATACTCTTCCACGCATACATGGGGAACAAACCCTCAACTGGGACAACGCACCTACCTACAAGTAACCTACACAAAACCCTTATACGAACCTTTCTCAGTTCCCTAACCAACATCACAGCCCTCAAAACTATTTCACATTCCCTCAACTCCATTCCTCGATACCACATACCCAGCCTGTCGTGTATCCTTCCCAAACGCCCCGCGTTCACACCCTCACGCAACACTTCCCATTTAATAAACACACATTTAGCCCTCCGTCTCAAATCCATCAACCCCAACCCACCCTGACTTACAGGTAGCATTACAACTTCCCTCCGTAACCAATCACAACGTGAACCCCACAAAAATTTGTACACCCGTCTTAGAATCCCCGCAATCGCTGTCCCTGTAATTGGGAACACAGCTGCAACATGCCAAACCTTACTATACAATAAAATGTTCACGACTATCACTCGCTGTATCAGAGTTAGGTGCTGGGGTCTCAGAACACCTAGACGCCCCACGATCCTTTCCAATAACCTATCCGAGTTTTCCTCCCGCGCCGCAACCATGTCATCCTTATAAATAATACCACAAATCTTTAAAGACACCGCCCATTCTTTAACAACATTACATCTCCCCCCCCCCACACCCCCAACCCAAGAACCCAACCCCATGCACCTTGACTTAGCACTATTTACCTGCATACCCGTGGCACTTCCAGATAATTGCACAACCTCGTCCAACACTCCCATTGACATCCCTTCACGAATGAGAACAGTGGTGTCGTCAACATATCCAATTAAACCCGGCCAGGACCTCCCACCCCCCACACTTCCCTCACATGGCGTACATATAAGCTACGGTCAACCATTCTATAAAAGGGGTCCTGGAAACACGCAAACAATATTTGGGACATGGGGCATCCCTGTCTAAGGCCTCTACCCATTGCAATTTCCCTCCCCATACACCCATTAATCTGTATCCTCATTTTCGCCCCCTTGTACAACGTATTTACCCACTCGACTATTTCCTCCCCAAAACCCTGTCTCCTAAGTATAACCTGCAAAGCTCCCCTTTCCACTCTATCATATGCTCCCTGCCAATCTAGAGCCAACAAAGCCGCCCCTCCACCCCCACCCTTAGCTTCCACAAAACTTCTCAGTATCCCATGTCCTTCAATCATCGACCTTCCCGGCAACCCAAACTGAGATTTTGACACCACCCTCCCCACAACACATTTGAACCTATTACCTAAAATTTTTGCAAACACCTTATAGTCTGCACACATCAGTGATATGGCTCGGTACTCCCGAAGGGTGGGCTGCCCCTTGACCTTCGGGACCAACACTACAACTGCTGTTACCTGCTTCTCCCCCAACTTACCCTTCTCCTTCATACGATTAAATAACCTAACTATAAATTCCTTTATCAACGTCCAATGTTGTAAATAAAATTCTACCGGGAGACCGTCAATACCGGGAGCTTTCCCCTTCCTCATTCCCCTTAACGCATTCTCTATTTCCTCTGCCATAATAGTCCCACCTAAAGCCTTTCTATCACTATTTCCTAAATTACACGTCACATACGTACACACCTTGTCCAACGCCACGTCACCCCCCCCCCACTGTTCCAGTACTTCTCGTACCAAGCCTCCGCATACGCACACATCCCCTTCGTGGTTCGTATCTCCTGCCCTGCTCTATAATTCCCAACCATCTCCGTTACCTCTAAACATGGGATAGCTGTCACCGCCTGCCTTTGCTTTTGATGCCGCAAAACACACACTGACGGCTTGTCGCCCCAAAGCACTTCCTCCACCCCTGCCTGCACCCTTACAGCTTGAAACCTTTCATTTTGCAACACCCTCAACCTCCCCTTTATTTCAGCTATTTCATCCATAGGAAAATTATTCCCACCCACTCCCCACCCATAGCAACCTCTTAACCTATCCTCTAAATAGTTAGCCAGTCCACATTTTAAATTATTAATACGTTTTCCCTCTCTCACATAAAACTTTCTAATCCTTTCCTTTGCGACACTATCCCACCATGTCACAAAGTCATCCACTCCCTGTTCTTCCACACTAAGCTCCCTCCACAGGACTGAAAACCCCTCCAACCCCTCCTCATCACTTAACACACTTATATTTAATTTCCAATAACTTCTATATATGTCCGCGAGCATCCCCCACCCAACCTCCACCACCACTGCCCTATGATCTGACATTGTAGCCTCAACAGTACTGAAAGATTTCACATCCACTCCCTGAGAAAGGTACACTTTATCTAGTCTCGCAGCATATCCACTCCTAACAAACGTATATTCAGTCTCCCACACCGCCCCCCCAAAGGCATCACTTAACCTAACATCCCTTAATAAATCCCTAAGAGCCACAGACATATATCCAGCCCCTTTTGGGTCCAATTCAGCCACCCTGATTACACTATTCCAGTCCCCACCAACTATCGCCACCTCTGGCAGTGCACTTAAGAAAAACACAAGATCCTCACACACAAAATCATTCTTTACCTTTATGTTATTTTCTGCCGGCGCATACACACTCACAAAAGACACACGCTTACCCATCCACCACCCATCCACACGCAACACCCTCCCTCCCCCTCCTCCCTCGCTTCTCTGCAAAACAAACGGGCTCGTCTCCCTTATTAAAATTCCCACACCACCTTTTAGACGGGGAGATGGCAGGGTAACTACTCGAAATCCTGCCACCTCCAACACCCTACCCTCTTTAAAATTGTGCTCCTGCAGGAACACAACATCCACTCTAGATTTATTCAGAAAATTACGAAACCAATCTCTCTTCATACCGCTACATAACCCATTAACATTTACAGACATACACCTAAGGCCTATTAAAGTTTCCACCCCTGCTTCCTCTCATCACTCTTTACAACTCCAGAGCTTGAATTTAAGTTTGACACCTTCAGAGTGCTCTCTTTCCCTCCCCCCTTCTTCCGGTGCCTCCTATCATGGCTACCACCACCTACACCACTACCTTCACACTTCACCTCAGTCTGTTTCCCAGGCCTTTGTGCAGGCGTAAGGACGTCATCAGAATCTGATGTAGCCGCCCTCTTTCTCGTGACAGTCATGTTACACATGTCTTGGTCAGATGTTGCCTCTCGATGAACCTCCACCTCCACCTGAGAATGGTTTAATGATTCAATGGACGACTCCAAACCACCATCACGTCCCAAATTATCATGTCTCAGACTTTCTGGAAGCGACGATTCTCCGATGACACCACGCTCAGATGTAACGTCCCTCTCTGGCGGTGACAAAGTCTTCAACACCTCCACCAATTCCTCCTCAATCTCAAGAACCTTCTCCTGTAATTGCTGCTCCTCCTTATCCACAGGAGACGACACCTGATCAGGCAGCTTGGGGCAGGACTCCAACTCACCGCCAGTCCTGTGTGCCCGATCCACTATCTCGCTCCACAAAACACCACGCCCTCCATCCGATGTTTGTTTCTCACCTGCCACCTTTGAAGCAGGGGCTGCGACGTCTACCACAGGTCCAGGCACATGTCTTCGTTTGTCACATGTCGCCACTATGTGATCATACTCACCACATAAGCAGCATGTACGTCGTTGTCCTGGGTACATTACCATTACCTGCGTCCTGAAATCTTGTAGATACACATAGGACGGTATTGGGTGCCTCAAAGTCATTTTGAGGTTGAAAGAACCCTCTGGAAAACCAGCATAGGCTCCTGCCGCCCACGTACCATGTTGAGCATAATGCACCGTCCCATACTTCTCAAAAACTTTCCTTATATCCGCCTCGTCCGCCTCAAAGGGAACGTTGCATAACTTGATCCACGTATAATGCCGTGAAACATCTATCATTCTTACACTGACAGCTGGTGTGACGTTAAGACTCACGTCCTGAAACCTGGTGACTAACGATTCATAAACCGTTGCTGATAGCAGTTTGACGAAAATTCGTTGTCCTCCGTTCAATGCTACACCATACAAGTCACTATCTTGTATGCCATATGTCTCCCAGATGATCTTTGGCAATAAGACTTGCGCAGAACTGGGCGTTATCGTTCCTTTAAGTAGCTCAATGCCTACAGTATTTATCCGGCGTCTCAGACTAACCGCCATCTTGAAAATCACAGTGCGCCTATGTTGTTAGCCGAGGTGTGACAGCACCACTTCACATCACTGCAGCCAGGTAACTGACAAGGGAGCTCGCCTACAAACAGCAGAGGGGTGCAGAGCACAACCGTACTCTACCGTGGTCAGGCAGCGAATATATTGATATATTACTAGATATAACTGGTGGTGCTACTGATGCTGGTACAGGTGCCGAAGATAGTGGGGGTTAGATACAAAACCTGAACCAGTAGGGAACCCAGACCCCACAAATCCTAGCCAGAAGAAAACGATTTTTGCAAATTCTGTGCCTGGGGTATCTGTAGGCATGGAATGTCAGGATAAATAAATGGAATGTGCAACTTTAACCATTCCCCCATAAAAAAATGCCGTGACCTCATGACCAAAAGAGTATGTCATTCTTCTTCCTGTCTTCACCAGTTCATGAAAGACAATGTTATAACATATACTACCAGGTACACAATTTGTGGATGTGTACCAGAAGGTTCATATCCACAAGCCTTGGGAAACACACCAGTGTAGTTACAACCACTCAATACAGAGATTTTTGTTGTTCCAGAAAGAACAACAATTGACAGGAAATTACAAAAAAATTCCACTACCCTGGAGCCTTGTTGGAGTGGAGGCACAGCCAACGGCCCCTACTTAAGAACAACAGATATTAGTACCCCTCACCAGGCAAGCAATACGACATCATTTGTAGTTGCAGATATACATGTCTAAAGCCATCAGTCAACAAGAAAACACCTTTCAGTGGACTCCTCACAAAATCAAATGAAACGTCTGCGGCTGTCACAGAGACCCACACAAAAGATAATTTTGTTAATGAAATATGGATCCCAGTGTACAAATTATTTAGATGCTACAGGCAACAAAGGAGGGATGGCCTGTATGTCACAGATTCGCTAATTTGCTCAGAAATATTAAAAATCACAAATGATAGAATTTAAGTTTTGACAGTAAAGATTGAAAACCAAAACCTTGTCATTGTAGCTGTATACAAGCCATCAGATGTAACTTCCCAACAATTCAAGAAACAGTTACTGAAAATTGACTACTGTCTAAAAAATCTTCCAAGCCCAGCCCCAAATATCTTGTTGACAGGTGATTTCAATTTAAGACATTTAAAATGTAAAAATTTGGCAACTCATGTTATAGCAGAAATAACCCCAGGAGGCAGCTCAGATGAAAATGTTCTCACACATGAGCTGATGAATCTATGCAACAAATTAACCTTAAACCAAACAATAGTGAAGCCTACAAGACTGGAAAACATGCATGACCTTATTTTCACTAATAATCGCGATCTGGTACGAAATATAACAGTACGAGAGTGTTGCAACCCCTGAATGGGTTGCAATGATTAATATGTATATATATAATTATTACCTTTTCATATAATTTTATATTGCTTGTATTTGCGATAATAACTAAATCGTAAATGTATTGCTTTATATTATTACCTGACTTAGCTTCCGTTTGTTAGGATGTAACATATTATGTGCTCAGTTCAAGTCTTGATTGTCTAACTACTGTAATTATCGCTCTTTGCTCGTTTCCCTGCCGGCTTCTTGCTGGGCAGCGACCCACGGAGCTATCATGTGATCGAGGGGGGGGCCTCACCTCACCTGAAGTATTCAGTCTGGTCTAGACTCTCTTGGTAGTTGGACAGATTGTCTGTCTCATTATTCTTGTTAGTTCTGTAGAGCTCTGTTCACAGAACATTGTATAGACTTAGTGATTTTTGACGTTGTACTGAGGTTGTGTGTCGCATAGACACTCTGAGCAACTCAGGTCCTGAGCTGTAGCTTCTGACCTAACTTGTACTGGTATCTGTGTATTATCACAATCGGGGATTTTCTTATGCTGAACTTAGATTCAGTGGTATGGGAGTTTGGTGACTTTTGTGGAGGATCTGCAGATGGTCCCTACTTAGTGTCGTTATATTATCTCCTTGTTCCTGATTTTGTGTCGCAGTTGCTTGTTATATTGCTATTGGGCTTAGCATTCTTTTTATTGTTCAAGCAGACTGTTCTGATTGCCAGTTGGTCGAGAAGTTAGTTTATTTGATGACTTTGTCAGTCACTTGTTTAAGTCTAGTCGAGTCTTGAGACATAGCGAACTACTTAGGGCACTTACACACATACACAAACTTGTACATATTTGTAATAGCTTATTAAATGTTAATGTACCAGACAGTACTTAAGAATTATAAATGTGATATGTGCTTTCAGCACAATACTATTGTATACGATAGAAGTGATTATTATTAATTTGCTTGAATTGATTAATTTAATTTGATGATATACCTCTAGACGATACTTAATAAATTTATTGAATTTTATTTTCTCTAGTTAGTAGCCTACCAGTAGTAATCCTGAAGCACTAATAAATCATACTGAATTCTAATGGATAATTGGACAAGGATACTGACTAATTGTTACGAAAACCCGGTAACAGGCTTGATGCTAGAAAGGCAGTCCTTTCTAGTATTCACTGGAGATCTCTAAGCTTTTAGAATCGCGTTTTTTGTAACAAATGGGGGCCTGTCCGGGAGGCTCTTGATCCAAGGTGTTGGAGAAATTGTCCAGTTTGACATACTAGTAACTCTATGGTCAAACGCTTTGAGTACTTTCCTAATCTGAAGACTTTGAGTTTAGAATTGTACAACATACCAGGTGGATGTATGTACCTGACTGAGTCTCTTGATCCAAGGAGATGGAAATACTGTTTATGAGTTCTAGCTCTAAGACCACCAACACTAAAATTCCTATCAGGATAATAGTTTCCCATAATCACTCTCTCGTAGTACAATTATTTTCGTGATGTATGCCAAAGTGAAACAGTTAATTGATACTCTGACTTTGTCTGAGTTAAGTACATTAAAACTTCAGACGTGTTGGCAAGTATCCAAATATCTCGGTGTGACGTATAACAGGAATTACACCGCAGAAATTGTCAGAGTGTTAATTAAAGATACATTGTTTCCTGCTCATACAGAGATGTCTGATTATGATTCAGATTCAGAAAGCCTAGTGTCACAATTTGGAAGTATGACTCTATTTGATGAAGTAGAAGAAAGAGCAACTAAGGCAGAAGTGTCTGATCCTAGTGTAGCTCAGTTCTCGCTCACTCCTTCCCTCACTGATACATTAGTACAGAGTATAGCTGGTAGTATGACTAAGCCTCATACTAGTGCTGTGTATGCTACCCCTGTATCTACTTATCCTAGACCAGATCTAGACTCTCTAGAGACGGCTGGACAAAGTGCCTGACCTAAGGACCATCCAGAAAGACATGTTAATTTCCCTACTCCTCCATTACCCACTGGTCCTATCTCTCAGGAACAGTTTGAGAGGTTTGAACGCCTCATTATGTTGCAGACTGCACAAATAGAGGCACAGAGGAAATTGAACGAAGAAGATTTCCAGAGACTAAATGTTCGTCTTGGAAGTCAGCAGATTGATAGTTCACAGGACACATTTAATGTGCAGAAAACTGCATCCATGGTTCCTAAGTTTTTTGAGAGTGACTTAGACACCTATTTTGATGTGTTTGAGAACCAGGCACGTGCTATGAACTGGCCACTTAAGCACTGGGCTACCTTGTTGCACACAGCTTTGACAGGAAGAGCTCAAACTTGTACTGCTGCTTTACCATTTGCCAAGTACATTAGTTATGATGCTGTCAAACGAACTATTCTAGAGACATATAACTTGTTATCTGTAAGTTATCAACGTGCATTTCGTACATTACAACGACAAGATCAAACTTGTGTAGAGTTTGCTCATGAGAAAAAAGTTGCATTTGAGAGGTGGTGTAGGTCTGCCAAGTGTAACAACTACGACAGCCTTGTTCAGTTGTTACTACATGAAGAGTTTAACAACTGTATGTCCGCTCACATTCAAGAATATCTGATCGATCATACTACCTCGGATATTCTGGAAACTGCAGCATTAGCAGACAATTACGAGATTTCTCACAAACTTGCACGCGCTAAAACACAAAGAAACAAGGTAACTAAAGATTGTCCTAGAAGTTGGAAACCTAAATCAGCTGCTCATTGCCGGCCTGATGTATCTGCTACTGTAACTTCTCATACCTTTACCAGGAAAACACATAATCCTGAATTTGCCTCTGTGGCTAGACAGAAATCTGATATCGAGAAGAAGAAAGTTAAATGTACCTATTGTAACAGAAAAGGACATGCTAGAGAGTATTGCTATAAGTTAGAAAGAGATACGAGAAGCAATCGTGCGGCTGGCGCCCCAAATCAAGTCGTATCCTCTTCTGAGCAACAAAGGCACCAAAATTCTAGTAATACCTCTGATCCTACTGTTTTAGATAATATTACTCATGACAGATGACTAGCGTTAGAAAGTGTATCTGACGAAAAGATTCGTTCAGCGATGAGTCCTTACTTTTCGAGAGGTAAAGTAGGATTTGACGAATCACATCTGACTGAGATAATTTCTTTCAGAGACACTGGCAGTTATCTCACGTTATTAAGAGAAGATGTACTGCCCATAACTGATGATACCTATTGCAAGATAGATGTATTGTTAGAAGCCTATGGAGGGGCTGTTATAAAAGTACCTCTTCACAAGGTATACATTGAAACAAGCTATTATACTGGTTATATTTCAGTGGGTATATCCAGTGGTGTATTTCCCATCAGGTCAGTGGACTTGTTGATAGGGAACGATATCCTTCATGCTGGTATATGTAAAGAACCACTTGTGATTGATAATAACACTGATGATAATTATGCCATTGAAGCTTATAAAGAGAAACCTATTTTATTTCCTTTCAGCGCAATTACTAGAGCTATGTCAAAGATACGACAACCATCCTTGTCTCCTGTTGAGTTAGTGGATGAGAATGATTTGGGCTTGAATATGTTGTTTAGTGATGCTCTGCGCCCAGGATCATTAACACCAACTCCCCCTTGGTCATCAACCTAGTCAGGACACAACTGACGTTAAATTTCTAACTCATGATGATTTAATCAAGGATCAGTTTGTTGATCAGTCACTGGAAAGACTGAGAGATATAGTAGTTACTGAGAGTGAAGCAAAGGATCTCGATAATTGTTACTATTATAGTAATGGTGTACTGATGGAGAAAAATACATGTAAGTTGTCAGCTGATAGTGTTTTCACCACAGTCAAGCATCTCGTAGTGTTACCAGTTACATTTCGTGAACAAGCCATTGATTTTGCTCACAATAGTCCCATTGGAGGACATTTGGGTGTCAAGAAGACACTCGGTAAACTGGCAAAACATTTTACTTGGCCTAAAATGAAGGAAACAGTAGCTGATCATGTGCGACATTGCCACGTGTGTCAAGTGACAGGCAAGCCAGCACACACACCTCCACCTACACCTCCACCTACACCTCTCACTATGTTCTCTAGTAGCAAAGTTTAGTTCATCTGGACTAGTGATTGTTCAGATTTGTTCAAAAGGTTGAAGCATCTGCTTTCCTCTGTTCTTGTGAAGAGTCCTAATTTCAATCTTCCCTTTTTACATATAGAGGCGTGTGATTATGCAGTGGGTGTTGTGCTACTCCAGCAGTCAACATCAACTGATATTCTCAATCCTACATGTTACTATTCATCTAAGCTCTAACGACACCAGAAAAATTATGCCACTATTGAGAAAGAGGCTCTAGCTCTTGTGGTGTCCTTGGAACATTTTGACGTATATTTGGGAACTTCCCCATTTAAAATTTACGTGATTTTAATGCCCAAATACCTTTTGTTGCTTGCTATGTCAAATTCAGTACAGCAATTTAATCCCTGTGACAAGCGTGGTCCCACAGGGGTCAGTCCTAGGACCAGTGTTGCTTCTGGTATTTGTGAACGTTATGACGGAAGGAATAGACTCCGAAGTGTCCCTGTTTGCAGATGACATGAAGTTGATGAGAAGAATTCATTCGGTCAAAGACCAGGCAAAACTGCAAAGGGATCTGGGCAGGCTGCAGACCTGGTCCAGCAATTGGCTCCTGGAGTTCAACCCCACCAAGTGCAAAGTCATGAAGATTGGGGAACGACAAAGAAGACCACAGACGGAGTACAGTCTAAGGGGCCAGAGACTATAAACCTCGCTCAAGAAAAAAGATCTTGGGGTGAGTAACGCCAGGCACATCTCCTGAAGCGCACATCAACCAAATAACTGCTGCAGCATACGGGCGCCTAGCAAACCTCAGAACAGCATTCCGACATCTTAATAAGGAATCGTTTAGGACCCTGTACACCGTGTACTTTAGGCCCATATTGGAGTATGCGGCACCAGTTTGGAACCCACACCTAGCCAAGCACGTAAAGAAACCAGAGAAAGTTCAAAGGTTTGCAACAAGACTAGTCCTAGAGCTAAGAGGTATGTCCTACTCAGAGAAGTTAAAGGAAATGGACACTGGAGGGCAGGAGAGATAGGGATGACATGCTAACGACATACAAAATAGTGAGAGGAATTGAGAAGGTGGACAAAGACAGGATGTTCCAGAGATAGGACACAGCAACAAGGGGACACAGTTGGAAGTTGAAGACACAGATGAATCACAAGTATGTTAGTATTTCTTCAGCCACGAGTAGTCAGGAAGTGGAATAGTTTGGGAAGCGATGTAGTGGAGGCAGGAGCCATACATAGCTTTAAGCAGAGGTATGATAAAGCTCACGGTTCAGTGAGAGGGATCTAGTAGCGACCAGTGAAGAGGCGGGGCCAGGAGCTAGGACTCGACCCCTGCAACCTCAACTAGGTGAGTACAACTATTTGAGTACACACACACACACACACACACACACACACACACGCACGCACACACACACCCACACACCCACACACACACACACACACAGCTAGGACAGGACAGGAGCTAGGACAGGAGCTAGGACTCGACCCCTGCAACCACAAATAGGTGAGTACACACACACACACACACACACACAGTGATGTATAACCCACCACAGAACAGCAGAAGGCCAAGGCAAGAGTACGACGAGAGCAATAGAGCGATGGTTGACACACTGGCTAGAGTGGCCAGAAGAGCTCATGCATGCAGGGCAAAGCTCCTGATCATGGGTGACTTTAACCACAAGGAGATCGATTGGGAGAACTTGGACCCACATGGGGGCCAAGATACATGGAGGGCTAAGATGATGGAGGTGGTACTGGAAAACTTCATGTGCCAACACGTAAGGGACACTACAAGAGAGAGAGGAGAGGATGAACCAGCAAGGCTGGACTTAGTATTCACTTTGAGTAGTGCAGATATCGAGGACATCACATATGAAAGACCCCTTGGGGCCAGTGACCATGTGGTTTTAAGCTTCGAATACACAGTAGAGCTACAAGTGGAGGGAGAAGCAGGAAGGCCAGGACGAATGAAGCCAAACTACAAGAAAGGGGACTACACAGGAATGAGGAACTTCCTGAACGGGGTTCAGTGGGACAGAGAACTGGCAGGGAAGCCAGTTAATGAGATGATGGAATATGTAGCAACAAAATGCAAGGAGGCTGAGGAGAGGTTTGTACCCAAGGGTAACAGGAATAATGAAAAAGCCAGGATGAGCCCATGGTTTACCCAAAGGTGCAGGGAGGCAAAAACCAAGTGTGCTAGGGAATGGAAGAAATATAGAAGGCAAAGGACCCAGGAGAATAAGGAGAGCAGTCGTAGAGCCAGAAACGAATATGCACAGATAAGAAGGGAGGCCCAAAGACAATATGAAAATGACATAGCAGCGAAAGCCAAATCTGACCCGAAATTGTTGTACAGCCACATCAGGAGGAAAACAACAGTCAAGGACCAGGTAATCAGGCTAAGGAAGGAAGGAGGAGAGACAACAAGAAATGACCGTGAAGTATGTGAGGAACTCAACAAGAGATTCAAAGAAGTGTTCACAGAGGAGACAGAAGGGGCTCCAGAAAGACGGAGAGGTGGGGCACACCAACATGTGCTGGACACAGTGCACACAACCGAGGAAGAAGTGAAGAGGCTTCTGAGTGAGCTAGATACCTCAAAGGCAATGGGGCCAGATAACATCTCCCCATGGGTATTGAGAGAGGGAGCAGAGGCGCTATGTGTACCCCTAACAACAATATTCAATACATCTATCGAAACAGGGAGATTGCCTGAGGCATGGAAGACAGCAAATGTAGTCCCAATCTTTAAAAAAGGAGACAGACATGAAGCATTAAACTACAGACCAGTGTCACTGACATGTATAGTATGCAAAATCATGGAGAAGATTATCAGGAGAAGAGTGGTGGAACACCTGGAAAGGAACGATCTCATCAACAGCAGCCAACATGGTTTCAGGGACGGGAAATCCTGTGTCACAAACCTACTGGAGTTCTATGACATGGTGACAGCAGTAAGACAAGAGAGAGAGGGGTGGGTGGATTGCATTTTCTTGGACTGCAAGAAGGCGTTTGACACAGTTCCACACAAGAGATTGGTGCAAAAACTGGAGGACCAAGCAGGGATAACAGGGAAGGCACTACAATGGATCAGGGAATACTTGTCAGGAAGACAGCAGCGAGTCATGGTACGTGGCGAGGTGTCAGAGTGGGCACCTGTGAACAGCGGGGTCCCACAGGGGTCAGTCCTAGGACCAGTGCTGTTTCTGGTATTTGTGAACGACATGACGGAAGGAATAGACTCTGAGGTGTCCCTGTTTGCAGATGACGTGAAGTTGATGAGAAGAATTCACTCGATCGAAGACCAGGCAGAACTACAAAGGGATCTGGACAGGCTGCAGACCTGGTCCAGCAATTGGCTCCTGGAGTTCAATCCCACCAAGTGCAAAGTCATGAAGATTGGGGAAGGGCAAAGAAGACCGCAGACGGAGTACAGTCTAGGGGGCCAGAGACTACAAACCTCACTCAAGGAAAAAGATCTTGGGGTGAGTATAACACCAGGCACATCTTCTGAAGCACACATCAACCAAATAACTGCTGCAGCATATGGGCGCCTAGCAAACCTCAGAACAGCATTCCGACATCTTAATAAGGAATCATTCAGGACCCTGTACACCGTGTACGTTAGGCCCACATTGGAGTATGCGGCACCAGTTTGGAACCCACACCTAGCCAAGCACGTAAAGAAACTAGAGAAAGTGCAAAGGTTTGCAACAAGACTAGTCCCAGAGCTAAGAGGTATGTCCTACGAGGAGAGGTTAAGGGAAATCAACCTGACGACACTGGAGGACAGGAGAGATAAGGGGGACATGATAACGACATACAAAATACTGAGAGGAATTGACAAGGTGGACAAAGACAGGATGTTCCAGAGATTGGACACAGTAACAAGGGGACACAGTTGGAAGCTGAAGACACAGATAAATCAACACACACACACAAAGACTGGAATCACATGGGGGACCATTGACGTGAGGGGCCATGATGGTGGATGTTAGGCTGGAAAACTTCATATATCAACATGTTCGGGGCACAGCCAGAGAAAGAGGCAGAGGAGACGATGAATTAGTAAGGCACAGGAATAGGCTCCCACCTCCCATTGATAACCATGCCACCATGGCACCATATAATGGGACTGCCTTTCCTGTCAACCATCCAACTCTTAGATAGAGCTCAGCTTTATTTACGACATAAAGCCAAACCCTAAACTTAGAGCGAGTCAGCAGACAGTAGGGCTAACATAGGCTGAAGGTACGGGCGAATGGTAGCCTGCACCCCCTCACTAAAACAAAAAACTCCTCACAAGGGGAAAAAAAAGAGCTAGAAACCGGTTATCACTGGTCTCAAAACACATCCTAACCTAATACAATCTTGATAATCCATCTGCCAACGTATTTTCTTTGCCGGCAATGTGTAATATTCTGAGAGAACAGGGTTGCAGTCGTAGATTCCATCTCTTGAGCCTCGTATTGTGGTTCTTCATGGCTTGGAGATATACCAGAGGGTCGTGGTCACTATAGACAGTGACTACCTGTGAAGTCTGGCCCACATAAAAATCGAAGTGCTCCAAGGCCAGTACCAGCACAAGGGCTTCTTTTTCAATGGTAGTGTAAGCCCTCTGGTGCGGCTGGAACTTGGCCGAGTAGAAGGCCACAAGCTGCAACTCCTCGTCCCTGTTTTGCAACAGTGCTGCCCCAACCCCAGACTCACAAGCATCAACCTGTAATGAGAAAGGTTTGGAGAAGTCTGGAGACAAAAGAATGGGTGCATTATACAATAATCTTTTTGCTTTCGTAAAAGCATTTTGACATTCTGGGGTCCAATTAAAGAGAACTTTGTGACTGGTAAGAGAGGTATGGAGGGCTACAATATCTGAAAAATTTTTGCAAAATTTTCTATAAAACCCTATCATGCCTAGAAAACGTTGAAGAGATTTCCTATCATGGGGAATTGGGTAATCATTAATGGCAAGAACTTCAGCAAGTTTAGGAGCAACTTTGCCACTACCTACTTCGTGGCCTAGAAAAGTAACAGTGACCTGGCCAAAGGAAGACTTAGATAAATTAACAGTTAAATGGGAACTCTTGAAGGTCTCAAAGAGAGCCTTAAGCCTAAACAAGTGTTGATCCCAAGTATCAGACACCACCACGATGTCATCTAGATAAGCTGCTGTGCCTTCAAGTTCTTTAATAGCCTGATGGATAAGTTTCTGGAATGAAGAGGGGGAGTTTTTCATTCTGAAGGGGGTCACTGTATATTGATAATGACCTCCTGGAATTACGAGGGCAGAGATTTCCTTCACCTTATCCGTTAAAGGTACCTGATAGTAACCTTTAAGGAGATCTAACTTGGACACAAAAGATAGCCTTACCCACAAAGTCGACTATGTCATCTAAGCATGGCAGAGGGTAAGCATCTGGAATTGTAACCTCATTCACCTTACGGTAGTCTGCACACATACGAAACCTTCCATCAGCTGTTTTAACAAGGATGCACGGTGAAACCCATGGACTAGATGACTCCTCCACTAATCCATGCTCTAACAGAAATTCTACTTCCTGTTGAAGTAGCCTCTGCTTTTCAGGATTAGCTCTGTAGGGGGAGAATTTAATAGGTTTAGAGTTTCCCACATCTACGTCATGATAACCTAACGTACATTTTTTTGGCACATCCGAAAAAATATCAGGGTATGACTGTAGAAACGCAGTTAAACTTGTTGCTTGAGTTTCAGATAGCCCCACCATTAAAGGGCTAGGGTCCTTGAGGAGAACAGAGTTTGGAAGTTTGACATTAATTTCAGAAATAGAGTGCAAAGAGTCAGAGTCGTCCTGAGAGGTAGAGAACTTTATCTGGTGTATAAAAAGATTTTAATTGATTAATGTGGTAAGTTTTAGCTTTTGAGGTCTTATCAAGGGGACATACCACATAATTTATATCAGATAATTTACTTACAATCTACATAGGTCCCGTAAATCTAGCTTTCAAGGTGTGGCCAGGTATGGGTTCCTATACCAACAACTTGTTTCCTGGATGGAAGGAGCGAAATTGTGCATTTCTATCATACCTCTGTTTCATCTTGTTTTGAGCTGTCTTTAAGTTAACCTTGGCTAACTGACGTGCCACCTGCAACCTTGAAGACGGGTTGTAGAGTGTTGAGCTAACGTCTTCTCCCATCCATCCTTCTTTGAGCACCCGAACAGGACCTCGTACATTGTGCCCAAAGATCAGCTCAAACGGACTATACCCGGTAGACTCCTGCACAGTCTCCCTTAATGAAAACAGCAACAAAGGTAGTGATTCATCTCAGTCTGAAGGAAAATGCATACAAAGAGTTCCCATCATGGTTTTTAACGTCTGATGAAATCTTTCCAAGGCGCCTTGGGACTGAGGATGATAGGCAGTGGATAAGTTTTGGATTATCCCTAACCTAGTTAATGCTTCCCTAAATGCTTTGGCAGTGAAGTTAGTACCTTGATCACTTTGAATAGATTTAGGAATGCCCAAACAAGAAATAAATCTGGTTAAAGCCTTTGAAAATGGCTTTAGTATTAATACTGCGCATGGGAATTGCTTCTGGGTATCTAGCTACTCTATCCATAATGGTAAATAAGTACTGATTTCCAGACTTTGACTTAGGTAGTGGACCTACACAATCTATAATTAATTCTGCAAAGGGTTCTCCATCAGCAGGTATAGACTGGAGAGGTGCAGGTTTAATGGAGTGTCCAGGTTTTCCTACTTGCTGACATTCTCTACAACATCGGATATGATTCTTCACATCCTGCCTTAATTTTGGCCAATAGAATTCTTTTGTGATTCTATATAATGTTTTAGTAATTCCTAGGTGACCTCCTGATGAAGTATTATGAGCTATACTCAATATTTGAGGTCTAAACTTTGTTGGAACCACTAACCTGTCTGACAGTTGCCGGCCCTCTATCTCCTTACCAGTCTCAGTGTAGATCAAATAGTCATTTTTATGTTTATACTTGACCGGATGATTCGAAAAGGATTTACCCATGGCTGCTTGAAAAGCGAAGTTCTAAGAAGGGTCCTTTCGTTGTTCCTCCCGGAAGGACAGTCCCTTGGGCATGGAAACAGATGTCTGGCAATCTTGCAACCCTGAATAAGAAGACTTGATCTGGGTCTGTTCACGATTTTGCTCAGTTGATGAATCATTTTCCTCCTGCAAGAACATCAGGGTTTTATTCCTGGCTCCCGTAGAGGGAGAAGATTGATGTGCTATCTCCTCTTCTCGAAGTTTGATACTTATAAGAGTACGAAGCTGCGCAGCTGTGAGAGTGCATTCGTAATCAATGCCAATGGAACGAGCAATTTGCCAACAACGCTGTAGGGAAAATTTAGACAAGTTTAATAAAGTGTATTCAGACACCAGACGTCTGACTCGTCTAGGCGGCATACCCCAACGTAACACGTTATTTGCAATACACGCTTAGATATGCACAGTACGACAGCAGAATACGCACATACAATAGCAAGGCTGATACACAATAGCAAAGCTGACTGCAAAATCTTCACACAACAGCAAGACTGACTGTAGTGAAGCGAGCACAACGAACAAGCTAGAAGCAAGCAGTCAACAATCGTACTATAGCAGGCTGACCATAAAACGCAAGGCTGACATGCAAAGTTTCGTAAAGCGTTGGCAAAGCTAATGCAATGCCAGACAGCAAGCTACACAATGTTCCGGCTTCCAGCATCACCCTAGGCTCAACTCGTGCTCTAAGTCCAGCTCTAGCTCCTGGACAGGACCCCATATTACAACCCAGGAATTCAAAGGCCTGTTATCCTGGGTGTAAAGGGAACAAAATAAACACAGCAGAAAAACTATTGACTTATATTATCCTTCACCAAGTAAGAACAGAAGTATGTACACTATATACACTATGTACAACAATAGGTATTAGTGCACTCCACGGTAAGCAAGGCAGAATAGAAGCCACTAGAGAGCAGACCGTGCTTCAACCAGCTCTAGAATGGAAATGACAAGGGCAGACAGGAGAGTGGTACCCACAACACCTCTGCGATTGCCAAAACCATCTTCTCATTGGCTTGAACCTGGGTACTGACTGAACGACGGGGCCCCATCATCCGATCCTTAGTACTGGTTCGCTGGTTGGGGGAGATAGCCTTTCAATGAGGTTGTGTACATGCGCCGAATAAAGGTTACGTACTCTTTGCATGCCACACTAACTAACAATAATCTTTAATAAATCTATCGAAACAGGACAACTGTCTGAGGCGTGGAAGACAGGAAATGTCCTGATTTTTATGAAAGGAGATAGACAGTAAGTAGTGATGAAGGCAGCTCAGTGGCTCATGCCACAAGGTGGCTTCCTTTTCCTGAGCGGTCTCTGCGGCAGAGTGGCTTCCTCCTGAAAAAAGCTGCGGCTGAGTGGCTCCTTTTCCTGGGTGGCTCCTTTTCACACCTATATGCTAATGACCTAAACCTCGCCCTCGAGACCACCTCACCCTCAACCTCCCACCCTCAACCCCCACCAACGACCCCCCCCCCGCGCCCCCCCGCGCCCCCCCCGCGCCCCCCCACCCGCGCCCCCGCGCCCCCCACGCCCCCCGCCCGTCGCGCCGACCCAGCCGCCCGCCCATGCCCCTCGCGCCTGCCCGTCGCGCCCACCCGTGCCTTCTGCTGCGCCTTCTGCAGCGTTGTCCGGATCGCCCCCGAGCCCCGAATTTTTTTCAGATTTTTTTCGAATTTTTTTTTTGAATTTCATTTTATTGTGCTCTCCTCGGATCAAATTTTTGAGGTTCCCCCCACGTTCACCAACCCCAATTTTTTTTTCTCGATAATACAAAGACTCCATCTCCTCGGATCAAAATTTTGAGGTTCCCCCTCCCACTTTCACCCCCCATCTCCTTGGATCAAGCTTTTCTCGATAATACAAAGACTCCATCTCCTTGGATCAAGCTTTTCTCGATAATACAAAGACTCCATCTCCTCAGATCAAGTTTTTTGGATTCTCCCCCCCCTCTGGGTATAAGCATTCAAAATGGACTCCCACTTGCATCCCAATTTTTTTCTCTCTCGATAATACAAAGACTCTACTTCCCCAGATCAAATTTTTCTCGAAATCAAAGTCTCCATCTCCTTGGATCAAAGTTTTTTCTCGATATCAACAATATCAAGACTCCATCTCCTTGGATCAAGTTTTTGGGTACCCCTCCTTCCACCCCCAAAATTTCTCCTCCATCTCCTCGGATCAAGTTTTTCTCGATATCAACAATAGCAAGACTCCATCTCCTCGGATTAAGTTTTTAAGGTTCCCCCCTCCCACTTTCACCCCCATCCCAAGTATTTCTCCTCCATTTCCTTGGATCAAGTTTTTTCTCGATAATACAAAGACTCCAATTCCTCGGATCAAATTTTTCTCGAAATCAAAGTCTCCATCTCCTTGGATCAAGCTTTTCTTGATAATACAAAGACTCCATCTCCTTGGATCAAAGTTTTTCTCGATAATACGAAGACTCCATCTCCTCGGATCAAGTTTTTGGATTCCCCCCTCTCAGGGTAAGCATTCAAATGAACTCCTATAGGGGCATGGCACTTTCTCTTACTACAGGTCTAAACAAGTGTGACGTCACCCCACCTGTGTTTACTCGGCGGTCAGTGACGTCACGTAATGACCCCCCACACACAGGCTGAATCTTCTCGACTTCCCCATCTCAGTATTACACATTTCATATACAACATAGGGAAAACATTTTCCCTCTTAACCCAGGATAACCCAAAAAATTTCACATTTTTTCGTTAATACCCACATTAATCCACAATTTCTTTACAAAATACAACACAAGTCTAGACATTTTTCTCGTTTTAACTATTTCATCTCAGGTCACTCCCCACGAAGTAACTTTCTCTCTCTCCTTCTCCCCACCCTCCAGAACCCTCACACTCCCACCAACACCTCACAATTTTCACTCATAACCCCCAATTTTTCTCGTTTTAACTATTTCATCAGAAAAAGTCACCACAACACTTATAACCACTTTTCGATTAATTCACTAGTCACAATTTTACTTATTACGAAGTTAATACGCACACACACCTCACTTTACTTTGAACACCTTCAAAACACTCTCATAAATCATTTGAATACTCACAAAAATACCTTTGAACATTTCCAAACAACACTGAAACACTTCCAAGACAACATTTTGAGTACTCCCAAATACACCATTGAATACTACTAAAACACCACTGAATACAGTCAAAACACCACCAAAATCACCATAAACTAAGATCAACATCACAGACTAGCAGCAATTTTCACACAAATCCCCTCAAATCACTATAACCAAGACGATCCCACTCACCTCCAACTAAGATATAACATGAGTGCAAAAAACTTGAACACAATCCAAACACACACGAACACTCACAACCCACAATTTTTTTCTCGTTTTAACTAATTTCATCAGAAAAAGTCACAACAACAACCCACTTATAAAATCTCTTTTTCGATATCTCTAGTTCGGCAACAACACCCACAACCCACAACACCCACAACCCACATTTTTTTCTCGTTTTAACTAATTTCATCAGAAAAAGTCACAACAATACCCACAACCCACATCACCCACACCCCACAATTTTTTCTCGTTTTATCTAATTTCATCAGAAAAAGTCACAACAATACCCACAACCCACATCACCCACACCCCACAATTTTTTCTCGTTTTATCTAATTTTATCAGAAAGTCACAACAACCCACAACTTATAACCACTTTTCAGCATCTCTAGTTCGACAACAACACCCACAACACCCACATCCCACAGCACCCACATCCCACATCACACACACCCCCACAACAACTACCCATAACTTATAACCACTTTTTCGGTATCTCTAGTTCGACAACAACACCCACATCCCACAACCCCCACAACCCACATCACCATCAACCCACAATTTTTTTCTCGTTTTAACTAATTTCATCAGAAAAAAGTCACAACAATTCCCACAACCCACATCACCCACACCCCACAACACCCACAACCCACAATTTTTTCTCGTTTTAACTAATTTTATCAGAAAAAGTCACAACAACAACCCACTTATAACATCTTTTCGATATCTCTAGTTCGACAACAACACCCACAACACCCACAACACACAACATCCCCACAACACCCACAACCCACAACACCCCACAACACCCACAACCCACAACACCCCACAACACCCACAACAACAACCCACAACACCCACAACCCACAACACTTACCAATTTATTCACAATTTTTCCTCTTTCGATACAAATTTTTCCCCTTCTTTTAATTGAATCTTAAAATGTAATACACATTCCTCCCTACATTATTAAAATTCTAATAAAATCCTCTCCATACTCATCTCCTTGTATCCACATAAATTGATAATATACTCACAACAACTAATCATCTCACTACAAAACTACTGCGACATGTTTCTACACCCTCCATTCTTTTCCAATGCATCATAACTTTTCACTTCTAAAATTTCTTTTAAAATATTCACACATTACCTTTATTTTCAGTAAAATACCCCCCCACCTCCCCTCCATATTTCATTAAACTTCTAATACAACCCTCCCCAAACCCCTCTCCATCTCACCCATATTTCTTCACATCCACTCACCAGTCTCCCAACACACCTCTTCTGAACACACACAAAAATCACATTTCACATCCACAAATGCATCTCATCACCCATCTCAAATCCACTAAAATCACTGTATCCAAGATATTCACAAAACTCTATGACCACCTAACACACACACACACACACACACACACACACACACACACACACACACACACAAACACACACACACACACACACACACACACACACACACACACACACACACACACACACACACACACACACACACACAAGCACACACACACACACACACACACACACACACACACACACACACACACACACACACACACACACACACACACACACACACACACACACACACACACACACACGGCGGGAAGTCTGAGTGATAGAGCCGGCCCTGCGGTCACTGGTAACTCGCTATCTAAACCCTGCTCCAGAGCGATTATCATACACACAACACCTAGCAGTAGTAGGAAGATAAACTTTGTAGGAGTAAGGATTAAGCAGGAGGATTAAGTCGTGGCTAATGGGACTACAGCCCTGACAACAGTTTCGAGAGATAATGTTCTAGGACACAAAGACAGTACAATCTGAGAAACAAGTATTGGGTACACATGTAGTAAAAGGTAGTACATAAGTAGGTGAAAGAATGACTTGTTAACACACGCTAGTATTATAATTATTAGAACTACTCTCAGTGTTAATGGTATCTCATTAGTATTACGGATACACAGAAGTGAATTGTATTTCTGGGACATATAAACAACTGACGTGCTCACACACACACACACGCATGCACACACATACACACTCGGGGCCAGGAGCTGGGTCTCGACCCCTGAAACCACAACTAGGTGAGTACACACAGCTGATCCTTGGAATTTGACCGCCTCCCCCACAGACCTCTTACCTTTCCCCTCCCTCGCGTTTCTCTCTCTCATAGCCTCTTTCCCTCCTTTCTCCCTCTCTCTCTCTTTCTCTTCCTCTCCCTCTCCCTCTCTTTCTCCCTCTCTCTACCCTTTCTCTCCCCCTCACATTTCTCTCTCTCCCCCTTGGTCTTATCCCTCACCCCCATACTCTCTCCTCTCTCTCCCTCTTTCTACCCTTTCTCTCTCCTCTCTCTCCCTCTTTCTACCCTTTCTCTCTCTCCCCCACACCCTCTCCCTCCTCTACACATGTAGTAAAAGGTAGTACATAACTGGGTGAAAGAATGACTTGTTAACACACGCTAGTATTATAATTATTAGAACTACTCTCAGTGTTAATGGTATCTCATTAGTATTACGGATACACAGAAGTGAATTGTATTTCTGGGACATATAAACAACTGACGTGCTCACACACACACACACGCGTGCACACACATACACACTCGGGGCCAGGAGCTGGGTCTCGACCCCTGAAACCACAACTAGGTGAGTACACACAGCTGATCCTTGGAATTTGACCGCCTCCCCCACAGACCTCTTGCCTTTTCCCTCCCTCGCGTTTCTCTCTCTCATAGCCTTCTTCCCTCCTTTCTCCCTCTCTCTCTCTTTCTCTCCCTCTCCCTCTCCCTCTCTTTCTCCCTCTCTCTACCCTTTCTCTCCCCCCTCACATTTCTCTCCCTCCCCCTTGGTCTTATCCCTCACCCCCATACTCTCTCCTCTCTCTCCCTCTTTCTACCCTTTCTCTCTCCTCTCTCTCCCTCTTTCTACCCTCTCTCTCTCTCCCCCACACCCTCTCCCTCCTCTAGCCTTCTGTCTGTGGTAATAAAAAGTAAAAAAAAAAAAAATGGGTGGCCTTAGAGGACGGAAACCCAGAGATCTAGTGGACGAACCAGGGAGGAAAGACTGGGAGCTAGAGCTCCAAAAAAGGGAGGAAGAGTGGGGAAGGAAGATAGTAGAGCTTGGTAAGAAAATGGAGGAGCGGATAGCTGAAGAGTGCAGGAAGTGGGAAGTACAGGTCTTAGCAGCAGAAGCTAGGATACAGTGCTTAGAAGAGAAACTGCAAAGCCTGAAACAGATTAGAGAGACAAATGACAATTCAGGTGTGACATCAGGAAATTCAAAGTCAGGCACAGACAAGGGGATGGTAAGCAACAACGGAGACATGCCGTACATGAAGGCCCTATCAGACCCAAGTGGGGCCAGGGAAAAGACGACGAGCACACTAAGATCAAACGACAGGTCCAAAGACAATGAAGGTATGCTATATGCAGAGATTCTAACAGCCAACTGCAGTAGCAAGGGACAGCTGGACAGGAAAGACAGTCCACTGAGAATAGAAGTTTCAGATATGACAGGGACTGAAGGCAAGAACATGTCAATGGAAGGAAATAAAATGCCTCAGAGGACGCAGATGGAGACTCAGTGGGAGGAGGAAAGGGCGAGGTCAGTTTTTGTGTACGGGCTCCAAGAAGCCAAGGGGGCCAACTTTGAAGAAATAAAACAGGAGGAGAAAAAAATGATTGAAGGCATCATGAAAACAATAGGGGAGGGCAATATGACCCAGGTGACAAATTTTCAGAGAATTGGGTGGTTTGCGAGTGGAAGGATACGGCCTGTCAGAGTAACTTTCAAGGAAGAATCAGTTCGAACCAGGATTCTGCAAGAGAAAGCAAGACTGAGGGACAAAGAGGGGTACCAGAGAGTATACCTTGACCGCGACAGAACACAAGAAGAAAGGACTACACTGAAAGAGAGGGTACAGAGACGCAAGGAGGAACGAGAAGCAATGAAAATGAGCAGGACCCAGACACAGGAGGAAGGGCAAACACACCCCACATAATCTCCCACCAAAAGACTCCACCCGCGACATTCCCAACGCAACTGAGCAACCTATACTACAACCCACTCACTGTTCCCTCTGCCACCAATCCCCATATCACAAACCTCACCCCAACAGCTGTCCCTTATGGGCATTCTGACCCCACCCCTATCAACACAAACCCCACCTACACCACAGCCCCATATAGGCCCCCACCAAGGCTCTCCCTCCCCCAACCCCAATATTCTTGCATAACCACAATGATAGAAAAGAAACTAAAGGTTTGGTACACAAACGCGGATGGAAAAATGAATAAACATGAGGAGTGGAATGAAAGAATCAGTGAAAAATCCCCAGACATCATAGCAGTCACAGAAACAAAACTCGCTGAGACAATAACAGACACAATCTTCCCAACAGGATATCAGATCCTGAGGAAAGATAGAAGGAGTAGAGGGGGAGGAGGGGTTGCACTGCTCATAAAACACCGATGGGGATTTGAGGAAATGGAAGGCATGGACATGATTGGAGAAAGAGACTACATTGTTGGTACAATTCAGTCCGGAGAACATAAAGTAGTCATTGGAGTGATGTATAACCCACCACAGAACTGCAGGAGGCCAAGAGAGGAGTACGAAGAAAACAACAGGGTGATGGTGGACACACTGGCTGAGGTGGCAAGAAGAGCTCACTCGAGCAGAGCAAAGTTACTGGTAATGGGCGATTTCAACCACAGGGAGATCGACTGGGAAAACCTGGAGCCACATGGGGGTCCCGAAACATGGAGAGCCAAGATGATGGATGTGGTACTTGAAAACCTCATGCATCAACATGTCAGGGACACAACCAGAGAGAGAGGGGAGGATGAGCCAGCAAGACTGGATCTTGTGTTCACCCTGAGCAGTTCAGACATTGAGGACATCACTTATGAGAGGCCCCTTGGAGCTAGCGATCATGTGGTTCTGAGTTTTGACTATATAGTAGAGTTACAAGTGGAGAAGGTAACAGGAACTGAAGGGGACAGGCCAAACTATAAAAGGGGGGAGTACACAGGTATGAGAAACTTCCTGCAGGAGGTTCAGTGGGACAGAGAAATGGTAGGAAAATCAGTAAACGAGATGATGGAATATGTGGCAACAAAGTGCAAGGAGGCAGAGGAAAGTTTTGTTCCCAAGGGAAACGGAAATAATAGGAAGACCAAAACGAGTCCTTGGTTTACCCGAAGGTGTAGGGAGGCAAAAACTAAGTGCAACAGAGAATGGAAAAGGTACAGGAGGCATAGGACCCAGGAAAACAAGGAGATGAGTAGAAGAGCCAGAAACGAGTATGCACAGATAAGGAGGGAGGCCCAGCGACAGTATGAAAACGACATAGCATCGAAAGTCAAATCTGACCCGAAACTGCTGTATAGCCACATTAGGAGGAAGACAACAGTCAAGGACCAGGTGATAAGGCTGAGGAAAGAAGGTGGAGAACTCACAAGAAACGATCAAGAGGTATGTGAGGAGCTCAACACGAGATTTAAGGAAGTATTTACAGTAGAGACAGGAAGGACTCTGGGGGGACAGACCAGATGGGGACACCAGCAAGGAATACACCAACAAGTGTTGGACGACATACATACAGATGAGGAGGAGGTGAAGAAACTGCTAAGGGACATCGATACCTCAAAGGCAATGGGACCAGACAACATCTCCCCGTGGGTCCTTAGAGAGGGAGCAGATATGTTGTGCGTGCCACTTACCACAATCTTCAACACATCCCTGGAAACTGGGCAACTACCTGAGGTATGGAAGACGGCAAATGTAGTTCCCATTTTTAAAAAAGGAGACAGAAAAGAGGCACTAAACTATAGACCTGTGTCATTGACGTGTATAGTATGCAAAATTATGGAGAAGATTATCAGGAGGAGAGTGGTGGAGCACCTGGAACGGAACAGGAGTATAAATGCCAACCAGCACGGATTCACGGAAGGCAAATCCTGTGTCACAAACCTTCTGGAGTTTTATGATAAAATAACAGAAGTAAGACAAGAGAGAGAGGGGTGGGTTGATTGCATCTTCTTGGACTGCAAGAAGGCCTTTGACACAGGCGCATATAACAGGAAGGGCACTGCAATGGATCAGAGAATACCTGACAGGGAGGCAACAACGAGTCATGGTACGTAATGATGTATCACAGTGGGCACCTGTGACGAGCGGGGTCCCACAGGGGTCGGTCCTAGGACCAGTGCTATTTTTGGTATATGTGAACGACATGACGGAAGGGTTAGACTCAGAAGTGTCCCTGTTTGCAGATGATGTGAAGTTAATGAGGAGAATTAAATCTGATGAGGACCAGGCAGGACTTCAAAGAGACCTGGACAGACTGGACACCTGGTCCAGCAAATGGCTTCTCGAATTTAATCCTGCCAAATGCAAAGTCATGAAGATAGGGGAAGGGCACAGAAGACCACAGACAGAGTATAGGCTAGGTGGCCAAAGACTGCAAACCTCATTCAAGGAGAAAGATCTTGGGGTGAGTATAACACCGAGCATGTCTCCGGAAGCACACATCAATCAGATAACTGCTGCAGCATATGGGCGCCTGGCAAACCTGAGAACATCATTCCGATACCTTAGTAAGGAATCATTCAAGACACTGTACACCGTGTATGTCAGGCCCATACTGGAGTATGCAGCATCTGTTTGGAACCCGCACTTGATAAAGCACGTCAAGAAACTAGAGAAAGTACAAAGGTTTGCGACAAGGTTAGTTCCAGAGCTAAGGGGAATGTCCTATGAAGAAAGATTAAGGGAAATCGGCCTGACCACACTGGAGGACAGGAGGGTGAGGGGAGACATGATAACGACATATAAAATACTGCGTGGAATAGACAAGGTGGACAAAGACAGGATGTTCCAGGGAGGGGACACAGAAACAAGAGGCCACAATTGGAAGTTGAAGACACAAATGAGTCAGAGAGATAGTAGGAAGTATTTCTTCAGTCATAGAGTTGTAAGGCAGTGGAATAGCCTAGAAAATGACGTAGTGGAGGCAGGAACCATACACAGTTTTGAGACGAGGTTTGATAAAGCTCATGGAGCGGGGAGAGAGAGGGCCTAGTAGCAACCGGTGAAGAGGCTGGGCCAGGAGCTAGGACTCGACCCCTGCAACCACAAATAGGTGAGTACAAATAGGTGAGTACACACACACACACACACACACACACCATAACTTTACTTTGAACACCTTCAAAACACTCTCATACATCATTTGAGACCACCTTTGCTCAATATCTCTTAAGAAATATTCACTCATCCACAACCTTTATCATCTCACTACAGAACAACCCCAAGAATACTTCGAACACTCTCATAAATCATTTGAATACTCACATAAACACCATTGAACATTTCCAAACAACACTGAAGCACTTCCAAAATATCATTTTGAATACTCCCAAATAAGATTTATCATCTCTAATTTATCTACACTTACACATTTCATTAACTGAAATTGCAACTCATCCACCATACTACTCCCTCAGTCTCCAGACTTTACAACATTATCACAAAAACTAACTCATACACTTATGACATGAGACATTTTACCAAAACTAACACAAACACACCCACGAACACCACACTTTACTTTGTACAACACCAAAAACATCATCAAACTCCTTTGAATACTCCCAAAACACTACTGAATACTACCAAAACAGCACCGATTACTGCCCAAACAACACTAAAAATCACCAGAAACTAAGATCAACACCACCAACTAACACCCATTTTATAGAAATCCCCCTCAAATCACTATAACCAAGAAGATCCCACTCACCTCAAAACCGCTAAGATCGCAGAAAACACTCATTTTTATAAACATTCACACAAAAAATCACAATCACCAACTCCATACAATATCTAATACACTCCTCTCACTACCACCAACACATACCAGCACAGATAGGAATACCTCCCATGACATCACACTCCATCCTGCGTTTACTTGGCGATCAGCGACATCACACCCCACTTTTACTTCATTTAACTTAACGAGAGGAAGTTACTTGTTTCAACCTGTTATATCTCCAATATCTAAGATCACCACAATCAAGATGTTTACCAAATTCTATAACCCCTCCACTAAGATCACACATTTTTGTACACATTCTCTTAAAACAACATCATAACGAAGATCACTAAAGCTATCTATACTTTTACTAAGATCACATAACATTTGATCTTCTCTAACTCACCCACCAATTTACATTCTCATTCACACTTACACATTTCATTAACCGAAATTACATCTCATCCACCAAACTCCTCCCTCATTCTCCAGACTTCACAACATTAGCACAAAAAAAACTAACTCATACACTTATGACATGAGACAATACCATAACTAACACACTGACTAACTTTGAACCTACTCTAAACATCACCAAAACACCACTGATCATCTTCAAAAAATACTCTGCACATCATTTGAACACCTTCAAAAAAACACCATCAAACACCTCCGAATACTCCCAAAACACTACTGATTACTACCAAATCACCACTGACTACTACCAAAACACCGTCAAAATCACCAGAATCTAAGTTTAGCATCACCAGCTAACATCCATTTTATAGAAATTCCCTCAAATCACTATAACCAAGAACTCCCTCCCCATGGGCGCAAAAAAAAAGAATAACTTGAACACAAACCTAATACGCAAACACTTAGTACATGATCACCATCAACTGAAAACATATCTTGTACACACTTAAATCTAAGCCACCAACAACAATCACCCACGTTCACTTACCTCAAAAATCACTAATATCACAGAAAACACTCGTTTTTTATAAACATTCACACAAAAAATCATATTTGACAATATCTAAGCGCACTCACCTCACTACCACCAACACACGATGTCACACCTCACAGGTCCGGCGAGGTCACCTCTAGTGACGTCACACTCCCATCTGTGTTTACTTGGTGGTTAGTAACATCACACCCAACCCACCTTGTTTCAACCTGTTGTACCCTACATTATCTAAGAACACTATATCTACGACGATTACCAGATTTTATGACCCCACCACTAATATCACAGAAAACACTCATTTTTATAATTATTCACACAAAAATCACGATCACCAATTCCATATCATGTTTACCTTCATCTATCAACACTCATGACCAAGATCACCAAAAATCTAAGATCATGCATCTCAAAACTGCTATGATCACTGAACACACTTATTTTTTAAACATTCGCACAAAAATAAGACATACACAAAAATACGAAGACACTTCCACCATCATCTATAACATTACATGTGCACTGTAACACATCACCATCACAAAAAAAAAAAAAATAAAAATAATACACAGACACCCATAACTTATACATTTCAAACACAAATTTAAGTCATGAGACATACACACCAAATCTAAGACATTCACCTCCAACTAAGACATACACATCTTAACTAAGACATACACCAAAACCTATACTTGACATATTTGCGGTATGAATATTCATACCACATTTATCATTTCTCACCTATGTTGCATATGACATTCCTCATCCACATCATCCCTGAAACATCCTTCCTTATTCATCCGTATATCACCTAGAGATGTTTTAACCCCGACGACCCATCACGACGTAGGAGCCAGAGCAACCATCACCACTCCAACACCACCTACTACACTCTGGCTCCTAATGTCATGATGGGGACGTCGGGGTTAAAACATCTCTATGTGATATACGGATGAATAAGGAAGGATGTTTCAGGAATGATGTGGATGAGGAATGTGATATTAAACAAGTATTTCAGTGATCATAAAGCAATTTTTGAATGCATGATCTTAGGCACAGTGATAACAATCATGGTAACCAATAGGCTTAGTATGGCATGACCTTAAATTGGCTGTCGCTATTTTGTGAGTGTTAACAAAAAGCGAAGTATTTCTGTGACAGTGAAGCCGCCATGTGTGTCTTGAATATGAGTGTTGGCAGACAAAGCCTAACGGGGCCCAGCTAGTGAGGTTGGAAGTATGTGATGTTACAACCACCAAGCAAGCACAGTAGGAAGTGTGTCACCCAGGAAGCGACACCTCGCTTGCTGGCGAAGGCTCAACTGACATCGTGTAATTGGTAACAGTAGTGATACATCTTAGGCTATTGTCAAAATATATTTTTGTGTGAATGTTTATAAAAAAATAGTGTTTTCTGTGATAGTGATTTTTGAAAACGAAATGAACATGGTAATTGGCGTGTGGTATCTTAAATTTGTGTGTACAAGATATGTTTATTTTCGGGTCAATGTGATCGCTGTACTAATGTTTGCATATGTTAAATTTGTGTTCAAGTTTTTTGCGCCCATGAAGAAGTAATTATAATGATTTGAAGAAATTTCTATAAATAATTTTAACTGGTATTATTAAACTTGGGTTCTGTGTGTTTGTTTCAGTATTTAACAATGAGTCAGTATTGACTGTGTGTCAATGATGACCACAGGAAATCCGAGTATTTGATAGTCTTTGAGTATTCAAGTATTGTGCAAGCCTGTTCCACCGAAAGATGATCAGTGATGTTTTAATGATATTCAGAGATTAGTTAAAAGAGATTAGTCCGTCAATGAATTTATGGTATTGTCTCATATGTAAATGTATGAAGTTAGTTTTGTGCTAATGTTGTAAGTGCTGGAGAATGTGGAAGAAATTTGTAGATGAATATATTTCATTCAGCAAATAATATGTGAATAAATATAGTAGTGAACAGAAAGATAAAATGTTATGTGATAACAGCTAAAAATATAGATAGACTGTGATGCTAGGCCCGCTGTGTTGTTTAAAGAATATTATTTACAAATAGCCTTGACTCTCAGTAGAGGAGTTATAGAAATTTGTGCCGACGATCTTGATATTGAGGCCTCTGGGGTAAAACAAGTAACTCTCTCGTTAGCCAAATAGTAAAAGGTGAGGAGTGTGATGTCGCTGATCTTGGCTGCACTTGAAGATCAGAGGCTCAATAGTAATGTGGAAAACCTTCCCTAATATGTGCTGGTATGTATCGACCAGTATTGTGAAAGAAACAAATATTGTATGGGGCCAATGTTATTTTATAATGAATGTTTATAAAAATAGCGATATTTTCTGCGATGCTGCGGCACGAAGCCAATGAGATATTCTTGAATATAGTGAATTTGAGAGATTTCTAAATAGTATTGAGCAGTAGTATTGTCTTAATTTCTAGTAATTTAGTATTTATTTGAAGCAATATCCAATGCTATTTAACAATATTAATAATCTTTTTAGGAAATAAAATTTAATGATATTTAATGTTAGCTCTAAGCTGTAAAAATAACAATATGCTATTTAATGACCAGGCTTTAATGTAAATATATCTCATGCTCATAAATGTAATAATTAATTTTGTAATAATATTGTAAGTCTGAGAACACAGTAGTATAATGGGTAATTGTATTTCAATTGGCATGCTCAACAAATATAAACAAAGTAGAAAATGACTCATCTGTTGAAGTATTCAAAATGATATTTTGATACTAATGTTCTTGAAATATTCACGGCAACTTTATGTATTATTCAATGGTATAGTGTGTTAATATTCTTGAGGTATTCTGTAGTGAAGATGATAAGGGCAATGAATGAAATAGTAAGAAATGTGGCTAAAAATGATAAATGATGTATGAGAAAGTGTTTTGAAAGAGTGTTCAAAGCTGGGTATGGTGTATTAATGTACTCTGTGGTTGTGAGAGGTCGGTGCAACTCCTGGCCACCTCTTTTCTTTGATTGCTACTGAGTCTCTCTCTCCCTGCCCCATGACTCTATCGCTACCTGCTTGTAAAACTGTAGCGTTCTGCCGCTCCCACATCACTTTCTAGGTATTCCTAGGCCTGACTGCTCTAGGCTGAAAAATACTGTAACATCCTTTGATTCATCTGAGTCTTTGCTTCCAGTGTGACCTCTTGTCTGTGTCACATCTCTGGAAGACATCCCGTGTTGTCCACCTCGTCGCGCGGTGGCACCATAACTGTCGTTATCATGCTCCTGACCCTCTTGTCCTCCAGTATCATCGAGCCGATTTTTACCAACCTATTTCTTGCAGGACCAATCCCGTAGCTCTGAGGACTGTCTTGTTGCAGAGCCTTTGCACTTTCTCTAATTTCTTGACACGTGTGACTTTAAGTGAATTCCAAACTGGTGCTACATACTCCAGTATAAACTTTATTAACATCAAATAGTATGCAAGTCTTAAACAATCCTGCTGAGTAGCCGAGCAGCTATCCGTAGGTTGCCCGGAGCGCCCGTATACTGGCAGTGTCTGAGCAATGTGTGCCTCCACTCCCCTGCCCACCAGATCTTTTTCGCCCAGTAGTTTGTGCTGTATCTACTTTATATTGTGTCTGCGGTCTTCTTTGCCCTTCCCAATCTTCATGACTTTGCATTGTAACAGGTGAAACTCAGGAAGCAATTTGCTGGGCAGGCTCTGCTTCATCAGGTCTCTTTCTTGGCTCTGCCTGATCTAAACCGATTTGATTCTTCTCATTAACTCATCATCTGCAAATATTCTGAATATCCCTTCGTTATGTCGATCTACCAGAGTGTGCTGGGATTCTGAGACTGACCCTAATGAACAGCACTTTCTCTGAAACGCCCACTCCTGACAGCTCGTCGCGTACCGCGGCTCGTGTCACCTCCCTGTCTGGAGCTTCTCCTGATCCCATTACAATGTCAGCTGTGCTATGTGTGTGTGTGTGTGTGTGTGTGTGTATGTGTGTGTGTGTGTGTGTGTGTATTACATTTTAAGATTCAATTAAAAGAAGGGGAAAAATTTGTATCGAAAGTGGAAAAATTGTGAATAAATTGGTAAGTGTTGTGGGTTGTGGGTGTTGTGGGGTGTTGTGGGTTGTGGGTGTTGTGGGGATGTTGTGTGTTGTGGGTGTTGTGGGGTGTGGGTGATGTGGGTTGTGGGTGTTGTTGTCGAACTAGAGATATCGAAAAGATGTTATAAGTGGGTTATTGTTGTGACTTTTTCTGATGAAATTAGTTAAAACGAGAAAAAAAATGTGGGTTGATGGTGATGTGGGTTGTGGGGGTTGTGGGATGTGGGTGTTGTGGGTTGTGGGTGTTGTCGAACTAGAGATATCGAAAAGATGTTATAAGTGGGTTGTTGTTGTGACTTTTTCTGATGAAATTAGTTAAAACGAGAAAAAAATTGTGGGTTGATGGTGATGTGGGTTGTGGGGGTTGTGGGATGTGGGTGTTGTTGTCGAACTAGAGATACCGAAAAAGTGGTTATAAGTTGTGGGTAGTTGTTGTGGGGGTGTGTGTGATGTGGGATGTGGGTGTTGTTGTGACTTGCTCTGATGAAATTAGATAAAACGAGAACAAATTGTGGGGTGTGGGTGATGTGGGTTGTGGGTATTGTTGTGACTTTCTCTGATGAAATTAGATAAAACGAGAAAAAATTGTGGGGTGTGGGTGATGTGGGTTGTGGGTATTGTTGTGACTTTTTCTGATGAAATTAGTTAAAACGAGAAAAAATTGTGGGTTGTGGGTGTTGTGGGTTGTGGGTGTTGTTGCCGAACTAGAGATACCGAAAAAGAGATTTTATAAGTGGGTTGTTGTTGTGACTTTTTCTGATGAAATTAGTTAAAACGAGAAAAAATTGTGGGTTGTGAGTGTTCGTGTGTGTTTGGATTGTGTTCATGTTTTTTGCACTCATGTTATATCTTAGTTGGAGGTGAGTGGGATCGTCTTGGTTATAGTGATTTGAGGGGATTTGTGTGAAAATTGGTGTTAGTCTGTGATGTTGATCTTAGTTTATGGTGATTTTGGTGGTGTTTTGACTGTATTCAGTGGTGTTTTAGTAGTATTCAATGGTGTATTTGGGAGTACTCAAAATGTTGTCTTGGAAGTGTTTCAGTGTTGTTTGGAAATGTTCAAAGGTATTTTTGTGAGTATTCAAATGATTTATGAGAGTGTTTTGAAGGTGTTCAAAGTAAAGTGAGGTGTGTGTGCGTATTATTAACTTCGTAATATGTAAAATTGTGACTATTGAATTAATCGAAAAGTGGTTATAAGTGTTGTGGTGACTTTTTCTGATGAAATAGTTAAAACGAGAAAAATTGGGGGTTATGAGTGAAAATTGTGAGGTGTTGGTGGGAGTGTGAGGGTTCTGGAGGGTGGGGAGAAGGAGAGAGAGAAGGTTACTTCGTGGGGAGTGACCTGAGATGAAATAGTTAAAACGAGAAAAATGTCTAGACTTGTGTTGTATTTTGTAAAGAAATTGTGGATTGATGTGGGTATTAACGAAAAAATGTGAAATTATTTGGGTTATCCTTGGTTAAGAGTGAAAATGTTTTCCCTATGTTGTATATGAAATATGTAATACTGAGATGGGGAAGTCGAGAAGATTCAGCCTGTGTGTGTGGGGTAATCATGTGACGTCACTGACATAGGGGGGAAGTCGACAAGATTCAGCCTGTATGTGTGAGGTCATCACGTGACGTCACTGACCGCCGAGTAAACACAGGTGGGGTGACGTCACACTTGTTTAGACCTGTAGTAAGAGAAAGTACCATGCCCCCATAGGAGGAATTCATTTGAATGCTTACCCTGAGAGGGGGGAATCCAAAAACTTGATCCGAGGAGATGGAGTCTTTGTATTATCGAGAAAAACTCTGATCCAAGGAGATGGAGTCTTTGTATTATCGAGAAAAGCTTGATCCAAGGAGATGGAGACTTTGATTTCGAAAAAATTTGATCCGAGGAATTGGAGTCTTTGTATTATCGAGAAAAAACTTGATCCAAGGAGATGTAGGAGAAATACTTGGGATGGGGGTGAAAGTGGGAGGGGGGAACCTTAAAAACTCGATCCGAGGAGATGGAGTCTTGGTATTGTTGATATCGAGAAAAACTTGATCCGAGGAGATGGAGGAAAAATTATGGGGGTGGAAGGAGGGGTACCCAAAAACTTGATCCAAGGAGATGGAGTCTTGGTATTGTTGATATCGAGAAAAAATTTTGATCCAAGGAGATGGAGACTTTGATTTCGAGAAAAATTTGATCCGAGGAAGTAGAGTCTTTGTATTATCGAGAGAGAAAAAAAATTGGGATGCAAGTGGGAGTCCATTTTGAATGCTTATACCCAGAGGGGGGAGAATCCAAAAAACTTGATCCGAGGAGATGGAGTCTTTGTATTATCGAGAAAACCTTGATCCAAGGAGATGGAGTCTTTGTATTTGTTACGTTGGTAGGTCTTTTATTACTTTGATAGTAAGGTTCTCACTACATGTTCTAGTGTGGGGTAGCTTTTTACTTAATGGCCTTATCTGTCTAGGGGTAATACTTACACTATGGCTGATCATCCTGAGTGTCTCTGATATCCTTTCACCAGCCCTCTTCACAGGTTATGTAAACTACTACTATAAAAATATAACTGTATTCTCAATAGATATGTACAGAATATGCAATTACAGCCTCACATTTTAAAAACAAAAATCTACACACTCCATAGCTGTTCTCCACATGGTGTATTCCAACAACTTTTGTCCTCTCTTCTTGACATAACTCTGGGCTAACCAGTGTTTTGACACACTTTAGTCACCCTGGGTAAGGTGGCCACAACTTAAATTATAAAAACTCACCCCTGGAGCACACATAATGCCCCAAAAGATAGAAGAAGGACCCAGAGATCCTGCCAGGTTGAAGGTCAGCCACAGAGAGAGAGCCTCAGTGAGAGGGAGAGAGAAAGACTAGCTAAGCTCCTCCCACCAAAACAAAAGACTGTTGCCAAGCACAATTCTCCAGTTACCACAATTCTACCACCCATAATTTTACTTTTATAAAAAGAAATACAACTTTATAAACTACTTATTTAAATTGTGCGTTTATGTGTCTATAGTATAACCTATTATATTGAGAAAAAGGCTTGACCCAGCTGCCTCTCAGTCCTAAGAGTGATCAGCCCTTATGACATTTAGAACTGAGTCCCCATCAATTCAATATAATTAGGTATTCCAGAGTAACTGTTACTTATAAATACATGTTGGGTCCTATAGCCCCATAACACCCCCACCTCCAGATGAAGTCTCACAAAAACTAGCCGTGTCCCTCAGGATACGGCTAGTAAAAGGTATATTACTTAAGTCTGAAGGCGGTAAACAAGACTACTAGAAATGCTACATTTTTCCCAGCACCATAACTACTCTTCACTTTACTGTTATTTACAACAGATTGCAGAATTTTTTTATAGAAAAGCATTTTAACCATACCCATATACTCAATGGTGTAACTATTTACAATTTTAGTGACTTTTAAACAATACACATTACAATACAAAAATTGCACACAATGCCCACTGTGAAAGCCCGCACCAACAGGCATGTGCCTCTGCTACGGTAATCCAGCAAGCAACTGGTACTCCAGGGTGGCATCTTCCTGATCAGGAGACGAGAGTAGAGCCAAACCCAGAGCAGTCAGGTGTACACCAGGCAGGAGACTTCACAAAACATGTCAAGGTGTCTCTCACTTGGTGGCTGAATCAAACAGTGAGACTTCCAGTCAACACTCACGATCCTTAACATGGTCAGGCACTCAAGCCCATCTTCCGAGGTCCCACTCCACACAGATCCTCCAAACTTATGAAGAGGAGGCTGACATAGAACATGGAGGGGTCCAAGGGACCACAAAGGCAAATCGTCGGGCCGTTTTGTATATAGAGCACACCAAGACACAACATCACATACCTTCCTGAACGTCTCATGTTACCGAAGGTTATCAATCACTGCCTCAACTCACATTTACGTACACCCTGACCCTCGTCACACTTTTGGCTCCGACTCGACTCCTTCACAGTCAGATGGCTGGTAGGGAGTACTCAGGCTCGCCGAGAGTTCACCACTGCAAAAACAACAAGGTCAGCACATGACAAACACTATGTACAAAGTACGCACCATGCATCTACATGAAACATCTAGAGAGAGCATCAGCAACCACATTCTCTGAGCCTTTTATATATTTAACTTTCAAATTAAAAGGCTGTAGGAACAAAGCCCATCTTAAGAGTCTTTGATTGTGGTTTCTCACTCTTTGCAAAAACCTCAGAGGGTTATGGTCACTATACACTATTACAGGATGTGGGGAAGCACTGATATAAACTTCAAATTTCTGCACAGCCAACACCAAAGCCAAAGCCTCTTTCTCTACAGTTGCATAACCACGTTGATGCTTTTTTAATTTGGCTGAATGGTAACAAACTGGCTGAAGGCTATCTCTCTCATCACCCTGCAACAACACTGCACCTACCCCTACATCACTAGCATCCACTTGTAGAGAGAAGGGGCATTCAAACTCAGGACTTTTCAAGATAGGAGCATTCCCTAATAACATTTTCACGTTTTCAAAAGCCCTGTCACACTTGTTGTCCCAGCTGAATTGAACTTTGGGACTGGTCAAAGTTGTCAGTGGTGACATTACCTGGGAGAGGTTAGGGCAGAAACGTCTGTAATAACCCACCATGCCCAGGAACCTCATCACTGCCTTCCGATTCTGTGGTCTAGGAAAATTTATAATGGCCTCCACCTTAGCATGAATTGGGGCAACTTTTCCCTGACCAACTACATATCCTAAGAATTGTACACTGGCTTGGCCAAACTCACTTTTGCTCAAATTGATGGTTAGTTTGGCTTGGGATAGACATTCAAACAACTTTTGTAATCTTACCAAGTGAGTTTACCACTGGTTACTGAATACCACAATATCATCTAGATAGGCCCGCACACCATCCAACCCCCTTATGACAGTATTTATACGATGCTGGAAGGTGGCAGGAGCATTTTTTAACCCAAAAGGAAGAATATTATATTGAAATAACCCATCTGGAGTGACGAAGGCTGAAATTTCCTTGGCTCGCTGGGTGAGGGGTATCTGATAATAACCTTTAAGTAAGTCCAGTTTGCTCACAAACTTTGCCCCTCCCACAGCATCAATCATATCATCCATACGTGGCAAAGGGTAACAGTCAGCCTTCATTAACATAAGAACATAAGAAAGGAGGAACACTGCAGGAGGCCTGCTGGCCCATACTAGGCAGGTCCTTTACAATTCATCCCACTAACAAAACATTTGCCCAACCCAATTTTCAATGCCACCCAAGAAATAAGCTCTGATGTGAAAGTCCCACTCAAATCCAACCCCTCCCACTCATGTACTTATCCAACCTAGATTTGAAACTACCCAAAGTCCCAGCCTCAATAACCCAACTAGGTAGACTGTTCCACTCATCAACTACCCTATTTCCAAACCAATACTTTCCTATGTCCTTTCTAAATCTAAACTTATCTAATTTAAATCCATTACTGCGGGTTCTCTCTTGGAGAGACATCCTCAAGACCTTATTAATATCCCCTTTATTAATACCTATCTTCCACTTATACACTTCGATCAGGTCTCCCCTCATTCTTCGTCTAACAAGTGAATGTAACTTAAGAGTCTTCAATCTTTCTTCATAAGGAAGATTTCTAATGCTATGTATTAATTTAGTCATCCTACGCTGTATGTTTTCTAACGAATTTATGTTCATTTTGTAATACGGAGACCAGAACTGAGCTGCATAATCTAGGTGAGGCCTTACTAATGATGTATAAAGCTGCAGTATGACCTCTGGACTTCTGTTGCTTACACTTCTTGATATAAATCCCAGTAATCTATTTGCCTTATTACGTACGCTTAGGCATTGCTGTCTTGGTTTAAGGTTGCTGCTCACCATAACCCCCAAGTCCTTTTCGCAATATGTATGGCTAAGTTCTACATCATTTAACTTATAAGTACTAGGGTTATGGGCACTCCCAAGCTTCAGAACCTTGCATTTATCTACATTGAACTGCATCTGCCACTTTTCTGACCAATAATAGTTTGTTTAAATCCTCCTGAAGTTCCATAACATCTACGTTTGAATCAATTATCCTACCTATCTTTGTGTCATCGACGAATTTGCTCATATCACTAGTAATTCCCTCATCAAGATCATTGATATATATTATAAACAACAACGGGCCCAAGACTGATCCCTGTGGAACGCCACTTGTTACAGATCCCCACTCGGATTTAACCCCATTTATGGACACTCTCTGCTTCCTGTCAGTGAGCCATGACTCGATCCACGAGAGCACTTTTCCCCCAATGCCATGAGCTGCCACTTTCTTTAACAGTCTATGGTGCAGAACTCTATCAAAAGCCTTACTAAAATCTAAGTAAATAATATCAAATTCTTTATTGTGGTCAACAGCCTCAAAAGCTTTACTGAAGAAAGTTAATAAATTAGTTAGACAAGACCGGCCTCTTGTGAATCCATGCTGAGTATCATTAATCAAGCTATGCTTATCGAGATGGCTTCTTATAATTGACTCTAGTAATTTGCCTACAATTGAGGTCAGGCTTATTGGGCGGTAATTTGACGGTAACGACTTGTCCCCTGTTTTAAAAATAGGAGTTACATTAGCCATCTTCCACATATCAGACACTACACCTGTTTGAAGAGATAAATTAAAAATATTAGTTAATGGTTCACAGAGTTCCATTTTGCATTCCTTAAGAACCCTTGAAAAAACCTCATCAGGACCCGGCGACTTATTTTGCTTCAGTCTGTCTATCTGCTTCACAACCATCTCACTAGTGACTGTGATGTTACATAATTTATCTTCTTCTAGCCCACTGTAAAAATTAATTACTGGAATATTGTTAGTGTCTTCCTGTGTAAAAACTGAGAGAAAATAATTATTTAAAATCAAGCACATTTCATTCTCTTTGTCAGTAAGGTGCCCATAGTTATTTTTAAGGGGACCTATCTTATCTCTAACTTTTGTTCTATAGACCTGGAAAAAACTTTTTGGGTTAGTTTTAGAATCCCTAGCAACTTTAATTTCATAGTCCCTTTTAGCTTTTCTTATCCTCTTTTTAATGTCCCTCTTAATGTCAATATACTGATTCATAAGATGACCCTCACCTCTTTTGATACGCCTATAAATTCCTTTCTTATGCCCTAGTAGATATTTGAGCCTATTATTCATCCATTTTGGGTCATTTCTATTTGATCTAATTTCTTTATATGGGATAAACGCTCTTTGAGCAGCATGTATAGTGTTCAGAAAACTGTCATATTGATAGCTCTCTTCGTTACCCCAGTCAACAGATGATAAGTGTTCTCTAAGCCCATCGTAATCTGCTAAGCGAAAATCTGGGACTGTTACTGAGTTATCGCTACTATCGTACTTCCATTCAATGCTAAATGTAATTGATTTGTGGTCGCTAGCACCCAGTTCCTCTGAAATTTCTAAATTATTAACAAGGGATTCATTGTTTGCCATAACTAAGTCAAGCAGGTTATTTCCCCTTGTAGGTTCTGTCACAAACTGCTTCAAAAAACAATCCTGAAATACTTCTAAGAAGTCGTATGATTCTAAATTCCCAGTCAAGAAATTCCAATCAACATGACTAAAGTTAAAGTCTCCTAGAATTACTACATTATCGTGCCTTGTGGCCTTAACAATTTCCTCCCATAGTAGTTTCCCTTGGTCCCTATCTAAGTTTGGGGGACGGTATATCACTCCTAAAATCAGTTTTTCATGCCCCTCTGAAAATTCTATCCAAACAGACTCTGTATGTGTTACTTCAGACTTAATACCCGTTTTTATGCAACAGTTCAAGCGATCTCGGACATACAATGCCACCCCACCCCCCCTCCCAATACTTCTATCTTCTTGGAACAATTTAAAACCCTGAATATGACATTCCGCAGGCATGTTCCGACTTTTTGAATTAAACCACATCTCAGTTAAGGCAAATACATCAATGTTACCTACACTAGCAACTAATCTCAACTCGTCCATCTTATTCCTAGCACTACGGCAATTAGCATAATAAACATTGAAAGACTCTCCTTTCTCTTTACCCTTCCTGCTCATTTCTATTTTTCTACTAAACCTATTACTGTCCTTATCACCCAAGGTCCCTGGCTTTTCAATATCTATCTCGTTCTTATTATTACTAGTTCCCCTAGAACTCGTAATATTACTACACTGGAACTTCACTGTTTTCCTGCCAAAACCCATACCACTAACTATTCATAGTTTAAAGTCCTAACTGCTCCCTCCACTGCAGTTGCCAGTGCTCCCACCCCACACCTAGATAAGTGAACCCCATCCCTAGCATACATGTCATTTCTGCCATAGAAGGGGTCCCAGTTATCAATGAATGTTACCGCATTTTCCTTACAGTATTTGTCCAGCCAGCAATTGACACCAATTGCCCTGGACAACCATTCACTTCCAACTCCCCTCCTTGGCAAAATACCACATATGAGAGGGTTCCCACCCTTACTTCTAATTATTTCTATTGCTGACCTATACCTGCTAATCAGGTCCTCACTCCTACGTCTGCCAACATCGTTGCCTCCAGCACTGAGACAGATAATAGGATTGCTCCCATTACCTCTCATGATGTCATCCAGACGGCTAACAATATCCTCCATCCCAGCCCCAGGAAAACAAACTCTCTGTCTCCTACTCCTGTCCTTCAAGCAGAACGCCCTATCCATATACCTAACTTGGCTATCCCCAACAACAACAATATTCGTACCTTCCTTAATGTCTTTCGTCGTGACGTTCCCAGTATTCGACTCACATTCGTCGGGTAGCACTGAGAATGTATTGGATGTTTCCACAACAGTTTCCACGGCAGTCTCTTTCTTCTTCATCGTTTCTACCTTTCCATTCGTCTTCTTGATCGTCAACTTCTTTCCCTGCTGTCCAGCCACTGACCAGTTTCCCTTCTTGACCTGAGGACTCAAAACAGGAGGACTACTCCGAATCTTTTTGTTTTCCTCGGTCAGTCGCCGAATTTCCATATTCGCCAACCTCAATTCTTCCTTAAGCTGTTGGTAAAGTTGCTCGATGGAGGGCATCTTGCTTCAATTCTAGAGAGCGCGCAAACAGGTCTTCACAGAGCCAAGTACACGTCAACACTGCGCAAAAGCCAACTCAATCAGGAGCTACTGCGCAGCACGTCCGCACGGCCCTATAGCGATGCGAACACTGACCCAATAGCGATGCGAACACTCTGCGATAGTCAGTGCACATACGCATAGATCCATCAGGTTTGGGAACCATCAGGCATGGAGATGCCCACTGACTCTCGCTAGGCACTACAAACTGGTTTTGAAGGAGGAATTTCACTTCTTCCTCCATGTGAAGTTGTTTTGTTGGGTTCATGGGGTAAGGAGCCTGCTTTATTGGAACAGCTTCCCCGACATCCACATCATGGGGAGGCAATTTACTTACTTTGGGTACATCCCCAAACAAATCTGGAAATTTTTGGAGTAACTGAACCAAGTCACAGGCTCCCTGTACACTGAGTCCCTTCATGTGTGCCAAGGGATTTTGCAAGATGGCTGAATTGCACGGCCTTACTTCTGTTGTTACAGGAAGTTTTTCAGTATCGTCACACTCAACTTGAATGGCGGCAACTCCTGCCCTAGAATGGTATTTTTTCAACCTGTTAATGTGCACAGTCCTTTCTGATTTGCGACGGCCAGGCATCTTAATTACATAACTGGGGCCAGACCTGCCTGTGATGACAAAGGGTCCATCAAATCGTGCAGCCAAGGCATGTCCCGGAACCGGCTCCAAAGCTAACACTTCCTCTCCAACACTGAAGGAGCGAGGGGCTGCCCTTTGGTCGTACCGCTGCTTCATGGCCCTCTGACTAGCTTTGAGGTTCTCTGCTGCCATCTGTCTCGCCTGGTCCAATCGTTTCCTTAAAAAGAGAACATCTTCCGGCGGGGAAGCCTCATTTTCACGGCCCAGCCAATGCTCCTTGAGAATAGTCAGTGGTCCCCTCACTGGATGACCATAGACAAGCTCGAAAGGGCTGAAACTGAGAGATTCTTGGGTGCTTTCCCGCATGGTAAACAAGAGAAAAGGGATACCCTCATCCCAATCACTAGTGTTATTCATACAATAAGCTCGCATCATTGTCTTAAGAGTTTGATGAAATCTCTCTATTACTCCCTGAGACTGAGGGTGATAGGCAGTTGAAAATTTGGGCTGTACATCTAACCCCTTTAACACATTCCTAAATAATTTTGAGGTAAAGTTAGACCCTTGATCTGTTTGTACCTCCCGAGGAAAGCCAACATGGGAAAAGAACTTCATCAAAGCCCTTAAGACCACTCGAGCTATTATCTTACATAGAGGGATTGCTTCTGGATACCAGGTAGTGGAACAAATTATTGTTAGTAAATAATTATTTCCCATTCTGGTCCTTGGGAGTGGGCCAACGACATCCACTACCAGCTTGCTGAAGGGTTCACCTGGCGCAGAAATCGGCTGAAGGGGAACAGGTTTAATGCTTTGATTAGGTTTCCCTATAATTTGGCAGGCATGACAGGTCTTCATATAATCTCCCACCGTCTCCCACAGCCGAGGCCAGAAGAAGTGCCTGGAAACCCTGGATACTGTTTTAGCAATACCTAGGTGTCCACCTAGAGGTGTGTCATGCACTAAGCTAAGAACATGGTTTCTATAAGGCTCAGGCACCACGACCTGGTGACAAAAACTTGGCTCTCCTTCTACTGGTACTGCAACCGAAGGCGCCTTCTTCATGAGTATACCTTTCCTGAAATAGAAGCATTTATTTAAACGTAAAGATTCCTCCTCAGTCACAGCCGAGGCTCTGATCGACTTAAGTGTGTCATCACACCCCTGTGCAGCAATTAACTGCATCATAGTAGGCCCAATCTCCCTCACACTACTACCTTGATCTCTGCACCGATTAGACTCAACTCGGGTTGTGGTATCCTTTTCTTTAGTTGACTGCAGTTCAACATCAGAAAATAGAGTTTCCAAACCAAAGTCCTCACCATCCTCATGAGAAATATAAGGATTACCCTTGGTATCCTGGTCACGAGACATACTTCGTGTGATGGCACCAACAGGAAAAAGGTCTGGCAGGGTCTCCCTAGCCTTCTTCTCCCAAACTTTGGGGCCTGGTTGCCCCCATACTAGTGGTTCTTCACTGTCTAACAGGCCCATAACATTATTCCCTAATAAGAGGTCGACCCCTTCGAAGGGAATTTCGTCTGAGATACCTACAGGGAGATAGCCAACTTGATATGCAGATTCTACCCATAATTTGTGTACTGGTGTCCTTATGGTTGAACCCGTAATACCCTTCAATAATACATCTACTCCAGTATAGGTATCCTTAGACACTGGCAACACTCCAGCACGTAGCAAGGAGTAGGTGCTACATCCATCTCTCAAGGACACTATGTTCTCAACCCTACCCACATCCTTATGCAAAGCAACTGTGGACTTACTAGAAAATACCTGCATCCTGGGGTCTAGACCCAAAGGTACCTCCTCACCTTGCTTTGAAGACCAAATACAGGCAACTGGATGTGTGTCTGCAGTTAGAGTCCTCTGGGGTGGTTCCTCCCTTTCCTGATCTCGCTGCTTTGACCAGCAAAACTTTTGTGTGTGTCCAGTTTTGTTACAGTAGTAACAGGCATAGCTCTTAAAGGTATTTTTACCATTTGGTGTAGGACTGGTACTGTTTACTCGAGGACCTGAAAAATTATCTGATTGTCTAGGTAAACTTTGAGCTCCAGCTGACTTACCTTTTCTTTCTATTTTAGAGGGTGCCTCAGCCTTCATTTGTCCCTGAAAATTCTTGTCCCACTTACCTTTATGACCATAGGACTTAGAATAAGGTTTAGAACGAGTGGGGAAATTTTCAGAAGGAGCATGACTGTTTTTACTTACCAATTCCCTGAGAGCCAAGAATCGGTCACCTAGATCCAGTGCTTCTGAAAGATTATCTGGGTTTTTGTCCTCCAAATATTCTCTGAGGTCAACAGGGATTGTATTGTACAATTCCTCATGAACCATCAGATCTACTAATTTGTTATAGTCTTTATTAACTCCTTTAGAACAAACCCATTTCTTAAAAAGGAACAGTTTCTCATTCCCAAACTCAGTTAAGGTCTGCCCATCCCGAAATTTTTTATTTCTGAACTTTTGTCTATATTTCTCAGGTATCATTTGGTATGCAAGCAATACTTCCTCTTTAATCTTATCATAATCAGAAAAATCTTGCCCCTCCAGAGTCTCTACTCTCTGGAATCCTTTACCCACAAGTTGTGTGCGAACTAGGGCAGCCCACTTCTGTTTGGGCCATCCTTGCTCCAAAGCAGTCTTCTCAAAAAAAGAAAAATATCTATCTGGGTCACTCTCTGTAAACTTGGACAAAATTTGCAGCTTTAGTTATGTTAAAGTACTGCTCAGGCTCTTGTTCTGAACATCCTAATCTTTGACGTTCTTCCTCCTTAGTTTTCATTAATTTCATTTCAGCCTCTAGTACTGCTAATTTAAGTCTCATTCTCTCCATTTCCATATCACCTGGAGTAGGTGATTCCTCATCTTCACTGTTAACAGGCATGTTTACTGATGAATTATTACCTTCCTCCCTGAAGCCTAAAAAGTATAAAGACTCATCTTCTGACATAGCTTTATCTTTAAACACTTGCTTCCCTCTTACAGTATCAGTGGACAAAGTTTTCCCACAGGCACATAAAATAACACAGATTGAATGTAAACTATGCACATAGCACTTACCATAACCACAACAAAAATGTATTACTCAACCTTTCTCCCACCTTAGGAGAAAAACAACCTGTAAACTAATATATGAAAACAACACTTCCACTGACACCACCTTGGTAAATCTTCTACCAGAAACATGCACTGTTATTACCCCATACCAGCACATATAGTTCAAAGAATGTTTTGAGTTATTTTAGCAGTCAAATAACTCTCCCGGTCAAACTCCCATGTTACGTTGGTAGGTCTTTTATTACTTTGATAGTAAGGTTCTCACTACATGTTCTAGTGTGGGGTAGCTTTTTACTTAATGGCCTTATCTGTCTAGGGGTAATACTTACACTATGGCTGATCATCCTGAGTGTCTCTGATATCCTTTCACCAGCCCTCTTCACAGGTTATGTAAACTACTACTATAAAAATATAACTGTATTCTCAATAGATATGTACAGAATATACAATTACAGCCTCACATTTTAAAAACAAAGATCTACACACTCCATAGCTGTTCTCCACATGGTGTATTCCAACAACTTTTGTCCTTCTCTCTTCTTGACATAACTCTGGGCTAACCAGTGTTTTGACACACTTTAGTCACCCTGGGTATGGTGACCACAACTTAAATTATGAAAACTCACCCCTGGAGCACACATAATGCCCCAAAAGATAGAAGAAGGACCCAGAGATCCTGCCAGGTTGAAGGTCAGCCACAGAGAGAGAGCCTCAGTGAGAGGGAGAGAGAAAGACTAGCTAAGCTCCTCCCACCAAAACAAAAGACTGTTGCCAAGCACAATTCTCCAGTTACCACAATTCTACCACCCTTAATTTTACTTTTACAAAAAGAAATACAACTTTATAAACTACTTATTTAAATTGTGTGTTTATGTGTCTATAGTATAACCTATTATATTGAGAAAAAGGCTTGAGCCAGCTGCCTCTCAGTCCTAAGAGTGATCAGCCCTTATGACATTTAGAACTGAGTCCCCATCAATTCAATATAATTAGGTATTCCAGAGTAACTGTTACTTATAAATACATGTTGGGTCCTATAGCCCCATAACAGTATTATCGAGAAAAACTTGATCCAAGGAGATGGGGGGTGAAAGTGGGAGGGGTCCCCTCAAAAATTTGATCCGAGGAGATGGAGATCATAAGAAAATGAAAAAAAATCGGAAAAAAATTCGGGGAGCGGGGGTGGGATGGGGGTGAAAGTGGGAGGGGGGAACCTCAAAAATTTGATCCGAGGAGTTGGAATCTTTGTATTATCGAGAAAAAAAAAAATTGGGGTGGGGGTGAACGTTGGGGGAACCTCAAAAATTTGATCCAAGGAGAGCACAAGAAAATGAAATTAAAAAAAAAAATTAAAAAAAAATCTGAAAAAAATTCAGGGCGTGGGGGTGATCCGGACGACGCTGCAGAAGGCGCAGCAGAAGGCGCGGGCGGACGCGACGGGCGGGCGCGAGGGGCACGGGCTGGCGGCTGGGTTGGCACGATGGGCGGGGGGCGCGGGGGGGCGCGGGGGGGCGCGGGTGGGGGAGCGCAGGTGGGGGGCGCGGGGGGGCGCAGGGGGGCGCGGGGGGCGCGGGGGGGTCGTGTGGGCGCGGGGGCGTGGGGGTGCAGGTGGGGGTCGTGGGTGGGGGGTTGAGGGTGGGGGGTTGAGGATGAGGTGGTCTCGAGGGTGAGGTGGTCTCGAGGGTGAGGTTAAGGTCATTAGCATATAGGTGTGAAAAGGAGCCACCCAGGAAAAGGAGCCACTAAGCTGCAGCCCTTTTCAGGAGGAAGCCACTCTGCCGCAGAGACCGCTTAGGAAAAGAAAGCCACTCTGCCGCATGAGCCACTGAGCCGCCTTCATCACTACTACAGTACTATATTACAGACCAGTGTCACTGACATGTATAATATGAAAAGTTATGGAGAAGATTATCAGGAGGAGAGGAGTAGAGCACATAGAAAGAAACAGGTTCAAACCTGACAACCAGCATGGCTTCAGGGAAGAGAAATTTTGTGTCACAAACTTACTGGAGTTCTATGACAAGATAACAAAGGTAAGACTGGATAGAGAGGGATAAGCAGACTGCATCTTTTTGGACTGAAAAAGACTTTCGACACAGTACCACTTAAAAAAAAAAGCTAGAGGATCAGGTAGAAATAGCAGAGACTACTGCAGTGGATCTGGGAATACCTGACAGAAAAGAAACATCATGAGTTGGTACGTGAAGAGATGTGAGATTGGGTGGATGTGTCGAGTGGGATTCCACAAGGGTCAATCCTAGGTCTGGTGATGTTTTTTATAAATGTGAATGACGTGAAGGTAGCCTACGATGGATTCAGAGGTGTCCCTTTTCACTGACAACGTGAAGGTAATGAGGAGAAAACAAGTGCTCGTGGATCAGGTAAGCCTTCAAGGGATCTAGAGAGGCTTTAAGCCTGGCCCCACAAATGGCTCCTGAAGTGTAATCCCAAGTGCAAGGTCATAAAGCTTGGGAGAATGACAAAGAAGATTACTGCACTCAAGTAATATGACCTTGAGGTGAGCAGCATGCCGAGCACATCTCCTGAGGCATATATCAACCAAATAACCGCTGCAGAATATGGGCACATGAATGAATGGTGGAGGTTGTATAAATGGTTGAATGCTTGTTGAGTATGGGGTATACATCGTTTCGTCTACCTCCCCCCCCCCCGCTTCTCTCCACCCAGTGAGAGTTAACATGGGATCCTCCTAGCGAACTGGATATTACTTGACTTCCTCCTTCCAACAAATCTGTATATATGGAATTCCACTCTTGTTTTTTTTATATTTTGTGTGTTATTTTTTGTGTAACTAGACTTCATTTGACTTAAGCATTTTAATGTAATTTGTGTTAGTCTTCAAAATTTCTTTTAAAGGACTTTTAAATCCAGTGAGGCAGTCACTCACATGACTGCCTCACTGGATTTTTAACTTTTGTTTATTTTTTTTTTGCAATTTGTCCTTGTTGATCGAACTGTATCACTCGTTGCCAGCGAGACAAGACAGGCAGCTTGATCTAAGCACTAGACCAGAAACTTTACCTCATCTTCAGCTTAACACAGCAGTGTGCCGCTTCACACTTTTTGATTGATCATCAGTCGTCTACCAACGGAGAAACAACTGCTGGCGTCTGTGCTCGTTGTCTCGTGACAAATTTTATGTAAGGAATCGCATCCAGCAGCGACTACCTCGTCTCGCACAGGTTTCTTTCACAACATCGTGAATCCTGATAGTTACGTGCAACATCCTCACAACATCGTGAATCCTGATAGTTACGTGCAACATCCTCACAACATCGTGAATCCTGATAGTTACGTGCAACATCCTCACAACATCGGAATACCATCTGATAGTTACTTTTACATATTAGCTTCGTTTCACGTAATTAATATAAGTATTATATTTTCATTATTTGCTTCAGATATAAAAGTTTCATGTTTGATTGTTTTACATTTATATACACTATAATTTTTGCATACGTTCACTTCATTATTATTGAAGATTTGCCGGTATTTCTCCCGGCCCGGGCCTTTTCCAAGTGGTGGCCCGGCCCGGGCCTTTTCCAAGTGGTGGCCCGGCCCGGGCCTTTTCCAAGTGGTGGCCCGGCCTTGGCTCCCTGTCTTGGGAGTGTGTGATACCTAAGTCTCCCATGGAAGGAGGCACAAGTACCCCCTCATGTTTGGGACCAACTGTCCCCAGGCCTAGCCACAAGCTAGGCCTCTCTGGTCTGCCATCCCCGCCCCAAGGGAGCTAATGGGAATGCCAGTCTTGTGAGGTGCAAGCTCTGGCTCAGGCACCTACCCTACCCTAGAAGGGCTGGGCATGGTGTGGATCGTGTACGTTCATTAAAATTGATTTTTTCATGTTGTAATTTATTTTTCTGTATTTTCATTTCATAAGGAGGAATGGTCCTTTCAAATACCCATTGAGTATCTGAAAGGACTTTTATATCTTCACACAATCCTAATTAGTTTAAGTTAGTTGAACATCGTTATTAAGCACCAGTAGTGTTTCTGCATCTAAGTAAGGAGTCAGTAACAACTTTGTACACTATGTACGTCAGGCCCATACTGGAGTATGCAGTATCAGTATAGAACCCAAACCTGGTCACACACAACAAGAAATTAGAGAAATTGCAAAGGTTTGCAACAAGACTAGTCCCAGGGCTAAGGGGTATGCCATACGAGGAGAGGTTAAGGAAAATCAACCTGACAACACTGGAAGACAGGAGGTATAGGGGAGACTTGATAACGTCATATAAAACACAGAGGAATTGACAAAGTGAACAGAGAATGAATGTTTCAAACATGGGACACAGCAACAGATGAGTCACAGGGATGTTAGGAAGTGTTTCTTTAGTCATAGAGTTGTCAGTAAGTGAAACAATCTTGAGAGTGGTGTAGTCGAGACATGATCTATACAAAGCTTCGATAAAAGCTCGATCAAGGTCATGGAGATGGGAGAGAGAGGACCTAGTAGTGACCCCTCCAACAACAACTAGGTGAGCACAACTAAGAGAGAACTCACAGACACACACAGACACACACACACAGACACACAGACACACACACTGACGACACTGGAGGACAGAAGGGTCAGGGGAGACATGATAACGACATACAAGATACTGCGGGGAATAGACAAGATGGACAGAGATAGGATGATCCAGAGAGTGGACACAGAAACAAGGGGTCACAACTGGAAGCTGAAGACTTAGACGAGTCACAGGGACGTTAGGAAGTATTTCTTCAGTCATAGAGTCGTCAGGAAGTGGAATAGCCTAGCAAGTGAAGTAGTGGAGGCAGGAACCATACATAGTTTTAAGAAGAGGTATGACAAAGCTCAGGAAGCAGAGAGGGATAGGACCCAGTAGCGATCAGTGAAGAGGCGGGGCCAGGAGCTGTCTCGACCCCTGCAACCACAATTAGGTGAGTACAATTAGGTGAGTACACACACACACACACACACATATGGGCGCCTGGCAAACCTGAGAATAGCGTTCCGATACTTTAGTAAGGAATCGTTCAAGACATTGTACACTGTGTACATCAGGCCCATACTGGAGTATGCAGCACCAGTTTGGAACCCACACCTGATCAAACACGTCAAGAAATTAGAGAAAGTGTAAAGGTTTGCAACAAGGCTAGTTCCTACGAAGAAAGGTTGAGGGAAATCGGACTGACGACATTGGAGGACAGGAGGGTCAGGGAAGACATGACAACGACATACAAAATGCTGCGTGGAATAGATTATGTGAACAGAGACAGGTTGTTCCAGAGAGGGGACACAGAAACAAGGGGTCACAATTGGAAACTGAAGATTTAGACGAGTCAGAGGGATGTTAGGAAGAATTTCTTCAGTCAGAGAGTCGTCAGGAAGTGGAATAGCCTAGCAAGTGATGTAGGAACGATGGTTGAGTTAGTGAATCCAGTGTATAGTGCATACAGTGAATATATATATATATATATATATATATATATATATATATATATATATATATATATATATATATATATATATATATATATACACACACACACACAGATATATAGATGGATAGATATATTAATGAAATTCTGAAAAAAGTAATTTTGAATCAATAATAGAACTGCGGCTAGCCAGGATTCGATCCTGCGTCACCATGTCCAGACCGCTGGACATATATATATATATATATATATATATATATATATATATATATATACACACACACACACACACACACACACACACACACACACACACACACACACACACACACACACACACACACACACACACACACACACAGATATATAGATGGATAGATATATTAATGAAATTCTGAAAAAAGTAATTTTGAATCAATAATAGAACTGCGGCTAGCCAGGATTCGATCCTGCGTCACCATGTCCAGACCGCTGAGAACAGAACAATGCACACATTAATCTATCTACAAGACCACCAATTGTCCTGGTGGTCCTGTGGATAGAGTGACGTTTACATTGTTCTGTTCTCACAGGGCTGGGCATATATATATACCTTATATATAGAAGTCAAACAGGTAAAATTCTGGAAACCAGAATAGCTCCATATAAATACTCAGGACAGGGTAGGAGTCGAACGCTATCTTTAACCACATTAGCTCCTGTAATCACCCACCGGGTTGGGATGCTGCCCAAATTATTGTACCAAATATTTCTGTCATAGAAAGAAACATAATTGAATTTTCTCTCTTGAAGCGTGACAGGAATACCGTATGTAACTCAAATTTTGGGTTATACAAGCTCGATAGAAATCTAGTTAAGTCTATTGTACACAACATTAAACAACAATGCTACACAAAATCACATGATTGTTCATTATGTCAGGTGGTCTCATGATAGACTGGTGACGCTCGAGCAGTTGATGTATGGTTATATAAAGCGTTTAGCTGTGACTGCACCATATATTGACAAGATTACCTGATTACATAGGTAATGGGTTAGAAGATATTAGAAGTAGAAATCTGGATCAAAGAATCCAAAGTAAGACATAAAAATCGATATTGAGAAGAATAGTAGACAATATATAGGACAGGTCTCAGTACCCCTGAGAACATTCACGAACAGAACATTTAGACGGACAAAGATCACATTCATTTCGTTTCTTTTATTAATTAAATAGGTTACACAGAATAATAGCAATCCATACATATAATATCCCTTGAGAAACGTATTTTTTCAAGTCACACGACCTGTTCTGAATGGTTAGAAAAAGTCTAGGGCGAACTATTATACCTTCTAATTTCATATTTCTTGACTTCTCAAAACCCTCTTACCCCATACCTGGAGTTTACCTGGAGAGAGTTCCGGGGGTCAACGCCCCAGCGGCCCGGTCTGTGACCAGGCCTCCTGGTGGATCAGAGCCTGATCAACCAGGCTGTTGCTGCTGGCTGCACGCAAACCAACGTACGAGCCACAGCCCGGCTGGTCAGAAACCGACTTCAGGTGCTTGTCCAGTGCCAGCTTGAAGGCTGCCAGGGGTCTGTTGGTAATCCCCCTTATGTATGCTGGGAGGCAGTTGAACAGTCTCGGGCCCCTGACACTTATTGTATGGTCTCTTAACGTGCTAGTGACACCCCTGCTTTTCATTGGGTCCCCAATGAAAAACAGGTCTTTTGCTTTCGTAGTGAGTGATTTTCGTGTGCAAGTTCGGTACTAGACCCTCTAGGATTTTCCAGGTGTATATAATCATGTATCTCTCCCGCCTGCGTTCCAGGGAATACAGTTTTAGGAACCTCAAGCGCTCCCAGTAATTGAGGTGTTTTATCTCCGTTGTGCGTGCTGTGAAGGTTCTCTGTACATTTTCTAGGTCAGCAATTTCACCTGCCTTGAAAGGTGCTGTTAGTGTACAGCAATATTCCAGCCTAGATAGAACAAGTGACCTGAAGAGTGTCATCATGGGCTTGGCCTCCCTAGTTTTGAAGGTTCTCATTATCCATCCTGTCATTTTTCTAGCAGATGCGATTGATACAATGTTATGGTCCTTGAAGGTGAGATCCTCCGACATGATCACTCCCAGGTCTTTGATGTTGGTGTTTCGCTCTATTTTGTGGCCAGAATTTGTTTTGTACTCCGATGAAGATTTAATTTCCTCGTGTTTACCATATCTGAGTAATTGAAAATTCTCATCGTGGAACTTCATATTGTTTTCTGCAGCCCACTGAAAGATTTGGTTGATGTCCGCCCGGAGCCTTGCAGTGTCTGCAATGGAAGACACTGTCATGCAGATTCGGGTGTCATCTGCAAAGGAAGACACGGTGCTGTGGCTGACATCCTTGTCTATGTCGGATATGAGGATGAGGAACAAGATGGGAGCGAGTACTGTGCCTTGTGGAACAGAGCTTTACACCGTATCTGCCTCGGACTTTACTCTGTTGACGACTACTCTCTGTGTTCTGTTAGTGAGGAAATTATAGATCCATCGACCGACTTTTCCTGTTATTCCTTTAGCACGCATTTTGTGCGCTATTACACCATGGTCACACTTGTCGAAGGCTTTTGCAAAGTCAGTATATATTACATCTGCATTCTTTATATCTTCTAGTGCATTTAGGACCTTGTCGTAGTGATCCAATAGTTGAGACAGACAGGAGCGACCTGTTCTAAACCCTTGTTGCCCTGGGTTGTGTAACTGATGGGTTTCTAGATGGGTGGTGATCTTGCTTCTTAGGACCCTTTCAAAGATTTTTATGATATGGGATGTTAGTGCTATCGGTCTGTAGTTCTTTGCTGTTGCTTTACTGCCCCCTTTGTGGAGTGGGGCTATGTCTGTTGTTTTTAGTAACTGTGGGAAGACCCCCGTGTCCATGCTCCCTCTCCATAGGATGGAAAAGGCTCGTGATAGGGGCTTCTTGCAGTTCATGATGAACATGGAGTTCCATGAGTCTGGCCCTGGGGCAGAGTGCATGGGCATGTTATTTATCGCCTGTTCGAAGTCATTTGGCGTCAGGATAACATCGGATAGGCTTGTGTTAACAAAATTTTGTGGCTCTCTCATAAAAAATTCATTTTGATCTTCGACTCTCAGTCTGGTTAGCTGCTTGCTAAAAACTGAGTCATATTGGGACTTTAGTAGCTCACTCATTTCCTTGCTGTCATCTGTGTAGGACCCATCTTGTTTAAGTAGGGGCCCAATACTGGATGTTGTTCTCGACTTTGATTTGGCATAGGAGAAGAAATACTTTGGGTTTCTTTCGATTTCATTTATGGCTTTTAGTTCTTCCCGCGATTCCTGACTCCTATAAGATTCCTTTAGCTTAAGTTCGATGCTTGCTATTTCTCTGACCAGTGTCTCCCTACGCATTTCAGATATATTGACTTCTTTTAGCCGCTCTGTTATTCTTTTCCGTCGCCTGTAAAGGGAGCGCCTGTCTCTTTCTATTTTACATCTACTCCTCCTTTTTCTTAGAGGAATAAGCCTTGTGCATTCATCGAGTGCCACCAAGTTAATCTGTTTTAGGCATAAGTTAGGGTCTGTGTTGCTTAGTATATCTTCCCAGCTTATATCGGTTAGGACTTGGTTTACTTGGTCCCACTTTATGTTTTTGTTATTGAAGTTGAATTTGGTGAATGCTCCCTCGTGACTAGTCTCATTATGTCGGTCTGGGGCTCCACGCATACATGTCTGAACCTCAATTATGTTGTGATCTGAGTATATTGTTTTTGATATGGTGACATTTCTTATCAGATCATCATTGTTAGTGAAGATGAGGTCTAGTGTATTCTCCAGTCTAGTAGGCTCTATTATTTGCTGGTTTAAATTGAATTTTGTGCAGAGATTTAAAAGCTCGTGTGAGTGTGAGTTTTCATCAGAGCTGCCTCCTGGTGTTATTACTGTAACAATATTATTTGCTATATTCCTCCATTTTAGATGCCTTAAGTTGAAATCCCCCAGGAGCAAGATGTTGGGTGCAGGAGCCGGAAGATTTTCCAGACAGTGGTCAATTTTTAGCAGCTGTTCCTGGAATTGCTGGGATGTTGCATGCGGAGGCTTGTAGACTACCACAATGACTAGGTTTTAATTCTCGACCTTTACTGCTAAAACTTGCACTACATCATTTGAGACATTTAGCAGTTCTGTACAAACAAGTGACTCTGCAATGTACAGGCCACCCCCCCCCCCCTTTTGCCTGTTCACTCTGTCACATCTGTATAGGTTGTAACCTGGGATCCATATTTCGTTGTCCAAGTGATCCTTTATGTGGGTCTCAGTGAAAGCCGCGAACATTGCCTTTGCCTCTGCAAGCAGTCCACGGATGAAAGGTATTTTGTTGTTTGTTGCTGGCTTTAGACCCTGTATATTTGCAAAGAAGAATGTCATCGGACTGGTGGTATTGTTGGTACTTGGGGGGGGGGATTTTTTTCTGTATCTGTTGGTTTGGAGTGGAGGCCATCGACTTTGGTTCCACTCTAGGAATGACTGGATTTGGTGTACGATTTCTGCCATTTCCTGCCAGTTTTTTTTCCTTCCTGGCACTAAAAAACCTCTCCCTCTTGAGTGGCTGTGGCTACCCAGGTTTTCCCATGGCCTGGATGTTTTGTATCTTTTTGTACCCTTTAGATGGTGTTCCTGGCAATTTAAGTTATAGCACAGTCTTTCCTGTACTGAAGAGGTACACATTTCAGGGTGAAAAAGCTTACAGGAAGGGAGTTTGCATTTTCCTGTTGTCATATGGGCATGGCATTTTCTAGGGTGGTCATAGTTGCACGTCCCGTCTGTTTTTCCAGATTTCCCATGTCTGCAGATACCAAGTGTATAGTATGTGCACAGGCTTGGTTTCCGTTTGCCTTGGGTTTCTGTGACTGTATTCCCTGTTGGTGCATCTTTCCCTGTCTTATTCCTATCCTCCCTAGCACCAACAATGGAGCTCCCACCAGTTGTTTTTGGTAATATATCCATAGGGGAGATGGGTGATGGTGGCAGTGGTGAGTGTGGCACTGACCGCTGCCACACTGTAAGAGAGGCAGGAGGAGGTGACAGACCCACTCTGAGCTATTCTGAGAAAAAACTTCCCCTCATTCCTTCAGTTGCAACCTTCAGAACTGAATAGCTCCTGATGATGCACTGAGAAATGCGAAAGTATATATATATATATATATATATATATATATATATATATATATATATATATATATATATATATATATATATATATATATATATATATATATATATATATATATATATATATATATATATTTTTATTATTATTATTATCACACTGGCCGATTCCCACCAAGGCAGGGTGGCCCGAAAAAGAAAAACTTTCACCATCATTCACTCCATCACTGTCTTGCCAGAAGGGTGCTTTACACTACAGTTTTTAAACTGCAACATTAACACCCCTCCTTCAGAGTGCAGGCACTGTACTTCCCATCTCCAGGACTCAAGTCCTGCCTGCCGGTTTCCCTGAATCCCTTCATAAATGTTACTTTGCTCACACTCCAACAGCACGTCAAGTATTAAAAACCATTTGTCTCCATTCACTCCTATCAAACACGCTCACGCATGCCTGCTGGAAGTCCAAGCCCCTCGCACACAAAACCTCCTTTACCCCCTCCCTCCAACCCTTCCTAGGCCGACCCCTACCCCGCCTTCCTTCCACTACAGACTGATACACTCTTGAAGTCATTCTGTTTCGCTCCATTCTCTCTACATGTCCGAACCACCTCAACAACCCTTCCTCAGCCCTCTGGACAACAGTTTTGGTAATCCCGCACCTCCTCCTAACTTCCAAACTACGAATTCTCTGCATTATATTCACACCACACATTGCCCTCAGACACGACATCTCCACTGCCTCCAGCCTTCTCCTCGCTGCAACATTCATCACCCACGCTTCACACCCATATAAGAGCGTTGGTAAAACTATACTCTCATACATTCCCCTCTTTGCCTCCAAGGACAAAGTTCTTTGTCTCCACAGACTCCTAAGTGCACCACTCACTCTTTTTCCCTCATCAATTCTATATTCACCTCATCTTTCATAGACCCATACGTCCACTCCCAAATATCTGAATACGTTCACCTCCTCCATACTCTCTCCCTCCAATCTGATATTCAATCTTTCATCACCTAATCTTTTTGTTATCCTCATAACCTTACTCTTTCCTGTATTCACCTTTAATTTTCTTCTTTTGCACACCCTACCAAATTCATCCACCAATCTCTGCAACTTCTCTTCAGAATCTCCCAAGAGCACAGTGTCATCAGCAAAGAGCAGCTGTGACAACTCCCACTTTGTGTGTGATTCTTTATCTTTTAACTCCACGCCTCTTGCCAAGACCCTCGCATTTACTTCTCTTACAACCCCATCTATAAATATATTAAACAACCACGGTGACATCACACATCCTTGTCTAAGGCCTACTTTTACTGGGAAATAATTTCCCTCTTTCCTACATACTCTAACTTGAGCCTCACTATCCTCGTAAAAACTCTTCACTGCTTTCAGTAACCTACCTCCTACACCATACACTTGCAACATCTGCCACATTGCCCCCCTATCCATATATAAATGCCACAAAGACCTCTTTATATATATATATATATATATATATATATATCTCCTTGCCCTATACACGAAATCACAGCTTCCCTATCTTCATCAACATTTAACAATTCCTCAAAATATTCCCTCCATCTTCCCAATACCTCTAACTCTCCATTTAATAACTCTCCGCTCCTATTTTTAACTGACAAATCCATTTGTTCTCTAGGCTTTCTTAACTTGTTAATCTCACTCCAAAACTTTTTCTTATTTTCAACAAAATTTGTTGATAACATCTCACCCACTCTCTCATTTGCTCTCTTTTTACATTGCTTCACCACTCTCTTAACTTCTCTCTTTTTCTCCATATACTCTTCCCTCCTTGCATCACTTCTACTTTGTAAAAACTTCTCATATGCTAACTTTTTCTCCCTTACTACTCTCTTTACATCATCATTCCACCAATCGCTCCTCTTCCCTCCTGCACCCACTTTCCTGTAACCACAAACTTCTGCTGAACACTCTAACACTACATTTTTAAACCTACCCCATACCTCTTCGACCCCATTGCCTATGCTCTCATTAGCCCATCTATCCTCCAATAGCTGTTTATATCTTACCCTAACTGCCTCCTCTTTTAGTTTATAAACCTTCACCTCTCTCTTCCCTGATGCTTCTATTCTCCTTGTATCCCATCTACCTTTTACTCTCAGTGTAGCTACAACTAGAAAGTGATCTGATATATCTGTGGCCCCTCTATAAACATGTACATCCTGAAGTCTACTCAACAGTCTTTTATCTACCAATACATAATCCAACAAACTACTGTCATTTCGCCCTACATCATATCGTGTATACTTATTTATCCTCTTTTTCTTAAAATATGTATTACCTATAACTAAACCCCTTTCTATACAAAGTTCAATCAAAGGGCTCCCATTATCATTTACACCTGGCACCCCAAACTTACCTACCACACCCTCTCTAAAAGTTTCTCCTACCCCTACCACAATATACATATACATATATATACAATATATATATATATATATATATATATATATATATATATATATATATATATATATATATATATATATATATATATATATATATAAATATATATACATATATATATATATATATATATGTGTGTGTGTGTGTATGTGTGTGTGTGTGTGTGTGTGTGTGTGTGTGTGTATGTGTGTGTGTGTGTGTGTGTGTGTGTGTGTGTATGTGTGTATGATTATGTAAGTACCACCTCTGTAACTGGACTGGAGACCCTCATCCTCAGAGAAAATAATAAATTTACTTCAGGGAAAGCTCAAGGTTCCCGGAGGTGTTTGAATATTGTCTTCTCCTACCACCCCTATATTCTATATTCTAAGTAGGCTTTATTTAAAGACAAAATACATTGACTAAAATACAGTAGGGAGTAAAATAGAAAAAAATCTCAGAGCTATATCTTGAATACTTCGTCCAGCTCCCCGGCGGTGGGCCCAGTGCTCAGAATGCTGCAAGCATTTTTCCTCTAGATTGCAACACTGAGTCTCTGAAAAAGGAAGCTGGCCTCTCTGTGATCCTTGGTTTCTGTTATGAGTTTTTCACCCAGCTCTTTGAGGAAATTTAGGGCACACTTGCCCAATGCTCCAAGGGTCTCTGACCCTACTGGGATGAAGTTATAGCAAGGGGGAAAGGCCTTCGTATTTGCTGGTCTTCTTTGTCTCCCTGTAGCTGCCGACTGCACCCCCTTCAGCTTCAGAATATGGCAAGTAGGTGTCTGCCAATGTTGCGACACATGTGTAGTCCCAGGCAATCTGCTTACCATCCTTCCAGGTAGCAAAGTGGCTTCATCAGGATGCTTTTGACTTCAGTCAGACCTCTGCACTTGGGGTTCCCATTCGGCTGGGCAGTCGGCTGTGGCGAGGCTTCTCTCTATGATGTCGTTGACCTCCTCATGTCTAGCATACTTCCCTACTGATGTGTGACACACGAGACCATGAAGTCGGAAGTGATCAGCCGTCGCCCTGCCCCAAATACACTTATGTTCGGTGAGTATGGGGGCGGCTAGGCGAAGAGCAACACCAGTCCAAATGGCCTCTGGGTCGAGTCGAGTGCCCAGAGAGGAATTGGGAACAGCTAAAAGGAAATCTCTTGAGTGTTGTGCCTTCACTGCCAAGAGACGAGCTTCGTCCTTTCCTGAAGCGTTGTTGAACATTGTTACAAAAAACGCGATTCTAAAAGCTTAGAGATCTCCAGTGAATACTAGAAAGGACTGCCCTTCTAGCATCCAGCCTGTTACTGGGTTTTCGTAACAAGTAGTCAGTATCCTTGTCCAATTATCCATTAGAATTCAGTGTTATTCAATAGTGCTTCAGGATTACAACTGGTAGGCTACTAACTAGAGAAATTAAAATTTAATAAATTTATTAATCATTAAGTTGTCTAGAGGTATATTATCAAATTAAATTAATCACAGCAATCAAAATAAAATCAATCTCTCGAGTTCAATATTATTGTGCTGAAAGCACATATCACATTTATAATTCTTAAGTGCCGTCTGGTACATTAACATTTAATAAGATATTACAAATATGTACAAGTAAGTTTGTGTATGCGTGTAAGTGCTGTAAGTAGTTCACTATGTCTCACGACTCAACTAAACTTAAACAAGTGACTGACAAAGTCCTCACAAACTAACTTCTTGACCGACTGGCAACCAGAACAGTCTGCTTGAACAATGAAAAGAATGCTAAGCCCAATAGCCATATAACAAGCGACTGCAACACAATCAGGATCAAGGAGATAATATAACGACACTGAGCAGGGACCATCAGCAGATCCTCCACAAAAGTTACAAAACTCCCATACTACTGAATCTAAGTTCAGCATAGGAAAAACCCTGACTGTGACAGTACACAGAAACCAGTACAAAATTAAGTCAGAAGCTATAGCTAAGGACCTGAGATGTTCAGAGTGCCTAAGCGACACACAACCTCAGTACAACGTCGAAAATCACTAAGTCTATACAATGTTCTGTGAACAGAGTTCTACAGAACTAACAAGAATAATGAGACAGACAATCTGTCCAACCACCAAGCGAGTCTAGAGCAGACTGAGTACTTCACGTGAGGTCAGGACACCCCCCCCGATCACGTGATAGCCCCGTGGACAGCACAGCTCAGAAGCCGGCAGTATAACGAGCGACAAGCGATAATTGCAGTAGTTTGACAATCAAGACTTGAACTGAGCACATATTATGTACATCCTAACAACATAAGTCAAATAAGAATATAAAGCAATATATTTACGATTTAGCTATTATCGCAAATATAAGCAATATAAAATTATATGAAAAGATAATATACATTATATATATACATAATAATCATTGTAACCCATTCAGGGGTTGCAACACCCCCCCCCAACACGACAGACAGTCGCACTAGGAGTTGCATTAATGTCTTTCACATTATTACTGATTATTCATATCAATACAATTTAATATAAATATTAATCAAAGTCTCTCTTGTGCCAAGCACCTCTACAATTTCACAGCGTCCGTCACTAGGATATGCCCCTAGTACTAGGGCAGTACACAGTATCGTATCTCTGCATACTCGTGGTTATATACATCAGTGTAGAGACAGGATAGCGTAGATGAGCAGGGCACTGAGGCTCGATCATAGTAGAGGAGACTGCATTCCACTCTTAAGTAGTGGTTGTGGAATGCGAGGCAGTATGAACATCTGAGTATGAAACAGCTTAAGGTGTGTAGTGAGGGGGGGGTCTGCGGCAGGACAGTGTTGCGTCACGCAGTACATCACCCGCACCACACTACCCACTCAACACTCAGCTTGTCTCCTCCTCACACAACAATACTGTGAATACATAAATATAATAATTAGACATGACATGAGTATATATAGTTAATATGGGCTGGAGGGATTAAGTTACTTTACTGAATTTGACATAGCAAGTAACAAAAGGTATTTGGGCATAAAATTACGTAAATTTTAAATGGGGAAGTGCCCAAATACTCGTCAAAATGTTCAAAGGACACCACAAGAGCTAGAGCATAATTTTTCTGGTGTCGTTTGAGCTTAGATGAATAGTAACATATAGGATGGAGAATATCAGTGGATGTTGACTGTTGGAGCAGCGCAACACCCACTGCATAACAACTCGCATCTATATGTAAAAAGATGGAAAGATTGAAATTAGGACTCAACACTGGAGCAGAGGAAAGCAGATGCTTCAACCTTTTGAACGATTCTGAACAATGTCTAGTCCAGATGAACTGAACTTTGATACTAATGAACTCAGTGAGAGGTGTAGGTGGAGGTGTGTGCGCTGGCTTGCCTGTCACTTGACACACGTGGCAACGTCGCACATGATCAGCTACTGTTTCCTTCATCTTTGGCCAAGTAAAATGTTTTGCCAGTTTACCGAGTGTCTTCTTGACACCCAAATGTCCTCCTATGGGACTATTGTGAGCAAAATCAATGGCTTGTTCACGAAATGTAACTGGTAACACTACAAAATGCTTGACTGTGGTGGAAACACTATCAGCTGACAACTTACATGTATTTTTCTCCATCAGTACACAATTACTATAAAAGTAACAATTATCGAGATCCTTGGCTTCATTGTTCGCATCGCTATTGGGCCGTGCGGACACGCTGCGCAGTAGCTCCTGATTCAACTGACTTCTGCGCAGTTTCCACAGACCACTACAAGTCACAAGATGGCGGACCGACAAGGCAGGAGAGTTAACACGGTCTGTGTTGCATTCACACAAGGCTCCCTCAGTGTTTCTACAATGCATACATTGATGCCATGCATTATACGCGACGTCTACGGCATCCCCAATGAAGAATTATATGGCGTAGCTTTGAATGGGATGTCAAGGATATTTATAAAATTCGTGAATGCCGGCTTCTACAACAAGATTGTGGAAACTTTTCAAGAAAGGAGAATGGTAGTGAATTCGGCTGTGGAAGTGTGTCTACATGACGTGTCGACGTATGTCACCTGGGTCAAGGTGAGAAATGTGCCTTTCGAGGCGGAGGAGTACGATCTGCGGGATGTTTTCGGCAGATACGGAACGGTGCATGCAGCGACCAAGGGAGTGTGGAGAGAGGGCCCATACGAGGGGTTCCCGGAGGGCTCGTTCACCATCAAGATGACGCTCCGCCAGTCGATTCCCTCTTATGTACGTCTGGAGAAATATAGGACCCAGGTGTTTGTTCATTACGCGGGCCAAAGGAAGACTTGCAGACTATGCAACTCTTTTGAGCATATGGCTGCCCAGTGCCCCCGTCGACTGGTTGGCCACTCCCGGGACCAGTCACCTGTGGGCCTACGGGCTGAGGCTTTCGTGACTGAGCCTGGTACCTCAGCTGGGCAAGTTCCCAAGCTTTGGAGTGATGAGATGCAACAGGAGGACACGCAGTCTACGATGTGTGCCACCCTGTCTGTGGATGCATCGACCGTGCCCACGCTTACAGTGGATCCTGTGGGGCCTGAGGTTTTGCCACAGGATAAGTTGCTGGAAGACGTGTTGCAGGACCTTCTAGATGGAACAGAACATCGGCCTGTTGTTTCGACGGCGTGTCGTGAGTTAACGACTGAGGAATCCCCTAACATGGAAATGCAGGACAAAACCACGTTCGTACGGACGCATGAGGTGGTGGTGGAGGTTCACCAGGAGGCTTCGTCCAGCGAGGAGATGCATGTGGATGGCAGCTCCCGCAAACGTGCGGCGGGAGCGTCGGATATGGACGATGTCTTGACACCAGGACAGCGCCCAGGGAGGAAATCGTGGGCGAAAGTGGCTGAGCCGCCTGTCACAGAAGGGATAGTTTCAAGGTCCCAGCATAAGGGTAGAGTGCGGGGGGAGGGGGGGTCTCGAGAAGCCGAATGACAAAGACGGGCAGTCTAATGTGCGAGTGGGAACAGGAAAGACCCAAAAACATAGAGGTAAACCACCTTTTTTGTAAATTCAAGTGTGTTACTATCAATGCCAATGGCTTAAGGACTGAAGTTAAAAAAGTGTGGATGGAGTGGTTTTTGCGTCGTTACGATGTGGATGTATGTTTTATGCAAGAACATAATTATAAATTTGGTAGAGAGTTACGGTTGAAAGGCTACCGAATGTATGTGAGTAATTCTTTAAAATTAAAGGGAGGGGTGGCTATAGCGGTGAAGGAGTCCAGCCCTTGGAGCATCTTGGGATGGGAGGAGGGGGGAGATGGAAGGGTGGTAAGGGTGGATGGGTATTGGGGTGGGGTTAGAGTTTGTTTTATCGGAGTTTATATGCCAGCGGACAGTAACTCTAAAGTTAAAACAGACTTTGTGAGGGAGGCTTTAACGTTTCACATCCGGGGTTTACCTTTAATTTCGGTATTAGGTGGGGATTGGAATTGCATTATCCGCCATGGGGATGTTGAGCCAAGGGGGGCGGGGTGCGTTCTTCCTGTCCTAAGAAATCTGCTGGGGGATGTAGGGGTTCATGATGTAGTGGGGAGGGGTGGGTGGGGGGTGGAACATACGTTTGTGCGCAAAGGTTACACGGCCCGACTGGATAGGATTTATGCAACACAAGGAATTCGAGTTGGGCGCGTGCAGACCCTTGATCTGGGGTTTTCCGATCACTGTGCAGTGCTAGCGGACTTGGACTGGGATGGAATGATCAGGGTTTATTCAGGGTATTGGAAACTGAATGGGCGGCTCTTGGAGGGGGAAGGGAATGGGTCTGCTTTTCAGGATTGGTGGAAAAATATTTGGGAAACGCGGAGGGCAGATGAATGTTTGTTGGAATGGTGGGAAACACGTGCCAAACCCGGAATAGCGCGTTATTATAAGAAGCGGGGTAAGGAGGAAGCAAGGTGGAGGTTTGGGCTACAAAACTATTTGGAGGGGCAGCTTAATGATTACTATGTGGAGGGTGGAAGTAGTAGGTATGACGACATTGAACATCTTCGTAGTCGACTTGCAGAAATTCACAATGAACGTTTTAATGCGGTTCGAGTCAGAGCAGGTATGGAAGAAGTGCTCTGGGGCGACAAACCTTCGGGTTGTGTCTTGCGCAAGTTCAGGGTCAGACAACAGGCGACGTCCCTCTTGCAATTGGAAGTATGCACGGGTTTGGGTGGTTACCTGCCGGGTCAAGTACTCCTCACCACGGACAGCATGAGTTTTTATGCTGATCTATGGTTTGGGGAAAAGCTACGGCGGGGAGTAGGGGGGTCCAGGGGGGTGGCCTGGGGGGAGGGATTTCAGAAAAGTTGTAAGTGACAGGGATAGAACGGTACTAGAAGGTAGGATTCGAGTGGAGGAGGTAGAGGAGGCGATTTTTAGTATGAGTAAAGGAAAGGCACCAGGTATAGATGGCATTTCGAATGATTTTTATAGGGCGCATTGGGGAAGTATAAAGCATTGTTTGGTTGATGTATTGAATTGCATGCTCACGGAGGGGAGGTTAAGTACGTCGCAAAGTACGGGGGTAGTTGTGTTGGTGCCCAAAAAGGGAGGGGGGAGGGGTCTGAGTGCATATAGAGCTATATCTCTTATGTGCTCGGACTATAAAATCTTTGCAAAAGTTTTAGGAAATAGAATGAGGAAGGTTATGGGGTCGGTTATTCACGAGGGACAGCTAGGCATACCAGGTAGGAGCATGAGGGACGGGCATGTAAGTATTAGTGAATTTTTGGAGGAATGTAAATGGGGGGTGGTGTCCTCGGGCTTGACTGGCAAAATGCTTACGACTGTGTTGATAGAGATTTATTGAGGCTTATTTTATTGAAGCAGGGTTTTGGAGAGGAGATTGTAAGATGGGTTGATACCTTGTATGTCTCGGCTATGGTACGCGTACAGGTAAACGGTAAATTGGGGATGCCGGTCCGTATGGAACGGGGTTTGAAGCAAGGGTGCCCCCTCTCCCAGCTGCTTTTTGCTTGTATGCAAAACCCCTTTTATGAGCTGGTGGATGGTGGTTTGAGGCGTGGGACGCGGAGCAGTGACAATGCAGCGCGTGTGGTCGGGTACGTAGATGATACCACGATTTTGTTAAAAGGGGAGGAGGATTTGCGGATCGTGGGATGGATGGTTGAGTTTTTTGGGACAGAGTCTGGCATGTGCGTCAATAAAGCAAAATCGAAATTATTGGAGGTGGGTACATGGGTGGGGGGGGTTGGGCGAAAGGTATGGGTGGTCAGTCGTGGTGCAACTTAGAATATGTGGTATCGTGTACATGGCAGATGAGAGGGAGGGCCGAAGGGTGAACTCAGAATTGGTGGTTAATAAGGCTTTAGATCGACTTCGGGGGCTAAGAGCTGGGGATGTATCTTTGCAGCAGAGGACAGTAGTGGTTAATACACTTGTTTATAGTAAGGTATGGGGTGTGGCTGAGGTGTACCCTTTAAGAGATGTGGATATTCAGGAACTGCAGAGAAGGGTCTTACGTTATGTTTGGGGTTTCGGGAGGGCTTGGTTAAGCTGGGAGGTTGTCATGACCCATGTTCGTCGTGGGGGTTTAGGTCTCCTGGCTTTGGGGCCACGGGTGAAGGCCCTCTATGTTAAGCAGCGGTTCCTCAGGGCGGGCGGTGAGAAGGGCATCCGGGTGGGTCGGGTAATGATCGACATGCGTAAATGGTGGAGCGGCAGGGGATTAATCGAGTGTGAGGACATGCTGCGTTTGTTGTTAAAGTTGAGAAATGCGCAACGGATTCGGGTGGGGCAAATGGTCAGCATATGTTGTCGTAGGGAAATTGTACAGGGATTGTCTGTTTTTCCGCTGTATAATTGGGGGGAAATATGGGACGGATTTTGTAAACTTAAGTTGGCACCAAGGGTTCGTGAATTGGTGTACAGGTTTGTCATGGGGATTTTAGCATCAAAATCGGTCTTAAATAGGATGGGTTTGGTAAGGGAGGCGGATTGCTTACGTTGCGGTCTCGAAGAAACAGCTTTTCATGCTGTCTACTTTTGTGATACCTTGGACAATGTTCGTTCGTGGTTGGGGCGGGTTTTTGATTTTCTTAGTGGGGGAAATATCTCAACCTTACGAGCCTTAACATTAGACGTTAGCGGAGTATCAAGTGAGGTACGAAGAGCAATAATGTACGTGGTGGCTGATTTTCTTTATATATCGTGGGGTATGCGGGAAACCGGGGGATCAGTTAGGATCAGGGCAATTGCGGCAGGTATCTACAGAACGTATTGCAGAAATAAACTCATATATGGTAGAAGTTGGGATAATAGTTTTCCTGCAAACTATCGAAGTCTTACTGTTCAAAGGTTGCTGCAACTGGGGGTGGGGTAAGGCAACGGGGGGCTGGACTCCCCCCCGTGGTAGCACCAAACGGTGGGTTCGGGACTTCAGGGTAGAGGGCGGGTTTTGGGGAGTGACGTGTATGTATTATGAATGGTTCCGTGCGTCTGTGTGTGTATGGTTGTGGCGTTGTGTGGAAATGAGATCTTGGATTAATCCTAATATGGTCATGCATCTTGATAATACAGATAAAAAGCAACATTTCAGTATATGTTCCAGCCTCTGCAAGGCTGAACCGGTTCCCGACTATGGCCGGGGCTTGGTGAAGTATGTTGGGTCTTTCCTGGGATTCCCGTATGGTTTTGTTTAGTCATTTGTAAGTGGAAGACTCGCTGATATCACCGCTAAAAGTACACGTTATACTGCCCTTTAAGGGGAATGTTCATAAGCAGACCTTTGGAGATGATTGTAAACTTTTGGTGAAGGGCAAAGTTTCATTGGCCTAAGATTGTTCGAATATGTAGCAGAGGTCACCTATGTGAGGGGGGGTTTGAGATGTATAATGTCCTATATTGTAATCTTTGGGCATTTAAGTTCCTTGGGCAGCAGCTTTTGTGGGATATGTTGTTCTGACACCCAGTGATATCACATGTAATTTTTTTTATCATTTATGGTGCATATAGTCAGTTGATGTTCAATTAAGCACCTTTACTAATATCACTGTATACAAGTAAGGTATTTTTTTTTTTTTGTGGGTTCACAATTAGTTTGAGAAACTAAATATGGGGTTGGTCGGGGTATTAAGTGTCTTAGTGTTTCCTCATATGTAATCATACATGCTAGATCTGTAAAAGTCTTATGTTAATTATTAAAGACTTTTTGTATATTTTGATTCCTTTTTCAATACATGCAAAACCAAAAATAAAGAACACCAGGTTTCAATTTCAAGTCATGTAGGTTTCTGATAGTTATTTAATATAACCATAGTACTAGTGAGTGTGCAATGTATTAGTTTCTATGATATTGTTTTTGTATATAAATTTTTATATATCCATAGTACCATTGAATGCGCAATGCATTAGTTTATATGACATTCTTTTGTATATAAAATTTCATACACAATATGAATAAGACTGTCAGGTTTGGTTATATATTTATTTGGTGTTTAAGGTATGTTCCGATAGTTCTCTGTTTAGTTATATATATTGTTGTCTTACATAAAGTTTTCACGGTTCTTGTTTTAAAATCAATTTTGTATACCACACATGTATACTGTGTTTTAAGTCAATTATGTATAACATACATGTATACTGTGTTTTTTAAATAAAAATAAAAAAAACGTAGTTGTTACACTTGCCAGACCTACACCACCTCTCAAATGCAACTTTTTTCTCACGAGCAAACTCTACACAAGTTTGATCTTGTCGTCGTTGTAACGTACAAAATGCATGTTGATAACTTACAGGCAACAAGTTATATGTCTCTAGAATAGTTTGCTTGACAGCGTCATAACTAATGTACATGGCAAATGGTAAAGCAGCAGTACAAGTTTGAGCTCTTCCTGTCAAAGCTGTGTGCAGCAAGGTAGCCCAGTGCTTATGTGGCCAGTTCATAGCACGTGCCTGGTTCTCAAACACATCAAAATAGGTGTCTAAGTCACTTTCAAAAAACTTAGGAACCATAGAAGCAGCTTTCTGCACATTAAATGGATCCTGTGATCTATCAGTCTGTTGTCTTCCAAGACGAACATTTTCTCTCTGGAAATGTTCGTTCAATTTCCTCTGTGCCTCTATTTGTGCAGTCTGCAACATAATGAGGCGTTCAAACCTCTCAAACTGTTCCTGAGAGATAGGACCAGTGGGTAATGGAGGAGTAAGTTCCTTAGGTCGGGCACCTCGTCCAACCATCCCTTGAGAGTCTAGATCTGGTCTAGGATAAGTAGATACAGGTGTATCATACACTGTAATAGTATGGGGCTGCATCATCCTACCAGCTACACTGTATATTGTGTCAGTGAGACGGGAAGGTGTGAGCGAAGGTTCACTAGGCTCAGACACTTTTGCCATAGTTGCTCTTTCTTCTAAGTAATCATATAGAGTCATACTTCTTAATTGTGACACTAGGCTTTCTGAATCTAATCATAATCAGACATCTCTGTAGAAGCAGGAAACAATATATCTTTAATTAATGCTCTGACAGTTTCTGCGGTGTAAATCCTGTTATAAGTCACACCGAGATATTTGGCTACTCGCCAACACGTCTGAAGTTTTAATGTACTTAACTCAGACAAAGTCAGAGTATCAATTAACTGTTTCACTGTGGCATACATCACGAAAATAAATGTACTACGAGAGAGTGATTATGGGAAACTATAATCCTAATAGGAATTTTAGTGTTGGATATCTTAGAGTTAGAGCTCTTAAATAGTATTTCCATCTCCTTGGATCAAGAGACTCAGTCAGGTACATCCATCCACCTGGTATGTTGTACAAGACTAAACTCAAAGTCTTCAGATTAGGAAAGTACTCAAAGTGTTTGAACATAGAGTTACTAATATGTCAAACTGGACAATTTCTCCAACACCTTGGATCAAGAGCTCCCGGACAGGCCCCCATTTGTTACAAAAAACGCTATTCTAAAAGCTTAGAGATCTCCAGTGAATACTAGAAAGGACTGCCCTTCTAGCATCCAGCCTGTTACTGGGTTTTCGTAACAATTAGTCAGTATCCTTGTCCAATTATCCATTAGAATTCAGTATGATTCAATAGTGCTTCAGGATTACAACTGGTAGGCTACTAACTAGAGAAATTAAAATTTAATAAAGTTATTAAGTCTAGAGGTATATTATCAAATTAAATTAAATTAATCACAGTAATCAAAATAATATCACTTCTCTCGAGTACAATATTATTGTGCTGAAAGCACATATCACATTTATAATTCTTAAGTACCATCTGGTACATTAACATTTAATAAGATATTACAAATATGTACAAGTAAGTTTGTGTATATGTGTGTAAGTGCTCTAAGTAGTTCGCTATGTCTCACGACTCGACTAGACTTAAACAAGTGACTGACAAAGTCCTTACATAAACTAACTTCTTGACCGACTGGCAACCAGAACAGTCTGCTTGAACAAAAAAGAATGGTAAGCCTAATAGCAATACAACAAGCAACTGCAACACAGAATCAGGAACAAGGAGATAATATAACGACACTAAGTAGGGACCATCTGCAGATCCTCCACAAAAGTCACACATCTTCCATACTACTGAATCTAAGTTCAGCATAAGAAAATCCCCGACTGTGATAATACACAGATACCAGTACAAGTTAGGTCAGAAGCTACAGCTCAGGACCTGAGTTGCTCAGTGTCTATGCGACACACAACCTCAGTACAACGTCGAAAATCACTAAGTCTATACAATGTTCTGTGAACAGAGTTCTACAGAACTAACAAGAATAATGAGACAGACAATCTGTCCAACCACCAAGAGAGTCTAGACCAGACTGAATACTTCAGGCGAGGTGAGGACACTCCCCCTCGATCACGTGATAGCTCCGTGTACAGCTGCAGCTCAGAAACAGAAGCCGGCAGAATAACGAGCAAAGAGCGATAATTACAGTAGTTAGACAATCAAGACTTGAACTGAGCACATATGTTACATGCTACCTCACAAAATTTAACTAAGTCAAATAATAATAATATAAAGCAATATATTTACGATTTAGCTATTATCGCAAATATAAGCAATATAAAATTATATGAAAAGATAATAATTATATATATACATAATAATCATTGCAACCCATTCAGGGGTTGCAACAGTGTGTGTGTGTGTGTGTGTGTGTGTGTGTGTGTGTGTGTGTAGATTTAATAAAATTACTTTTCTCATGGGCAGTCTACTATGGTGCTCATAGTTCATATTTCTTCATCATATATATTTTTTTTTGGCCTAAAACTAAATTAGCTTTAAGCAAGTAGATGGCCGGAGTTCCTTCATGCACAAGTTCTGATGCTGCTGGAAGATTGGTTGGTCTAATGGAGACCATGTTGGTCTCACTGGTGGGACCCACTCCGACCTCGCACCAGCTCCTTACACTAACCTGGTAAACAGAGTTAACATCAAGCTCTGGGACAGTGAAGCTGAGAGTGTCTGGACCTGTTGTGAAGCTCACTGGACGATTGTCTCTATTTGTTTGCCGCTGACATAGTATTTCATATTTTTGTACAGTCGATGCTCCAAATTTTGGCGATGTCCAGTGAATAGTAGCAGTGTTATGAGTACTTTGTTCAACCTGAGGTTTGCCAGGTGCTGAAGGAAGTAAATAATCCTTATTTAAGAGACGACCACACCTGTAACACTCTATATTAGCCTGATAGTCTAATGTGTCAGAGCAATCCATAGCCACTACAAATACAGTTTCATTACTTTCTCTGTTAGAGACAAAGTAGTCTTTAAATAATATGGCTTGTTCCATCATGGAAATTTTCTGATGTTGGTCATTTCTTGAAGCGATGTTATCTTCAAGGTTCCTCTCAGTGGTCGTATGATCACTTGCATAGTCATATTCATTTCTATTAAACGTTTCCAGTTTAGAAAGATGAAAGTTGCTTTTTGGCAGAAGTAATCTCAAACAGAGAATATATTTATTATTATTCTCAGGATTCATGATCAATGACTTCAAATAACCAAGATCTGAGGCCAGCTTTATTTCTGCAAGTAATTTATTATAGTCACTGAGAATTTTTACTTGATTTTCTTTATCTTGAACCCAAGCTTCTAGTTCACAGTAATTGAATGGAGATGTTTCGTTTTTATTGAGAAGGTCTGCCAGAAGGGATTCTTCAACACCGCCGCCTCTGATACGGGGCAACAACACTGACAGTTGCTTCTGCAGTTCACGTTTGTAAATCGTAATCTGTGATTTAAATTTAGCTATTTCTTTTTGCATGGGTTTATTTGCTTTTGCAACAGAAGAATTTACTAAATCATTGCACCTTAAAGTCAACTCTTGAAGACCTTCAAAGATTTCTTCTGTCTTAGAGGTCAGACTCTCACTGATTTCTCGTACTAACTTACTGGCTTTACTATCCAGACGTGTCAGAGGATACAGTGTAACCTTGATTGGTATAGCATTTTGTTTGTCATCTCCTAAGAGTGCTGGTAGTTCCTTGTACACTCGAACTGCATCTTTATAGGTGCAAGGATTTTCTAAGAGAAGAAAATCTCCAATGAATATACACTTGAAATTCTCTACTTCATTTATTTCCTTGTCAGATAAAGCTCCTTTCAAATTCAAACCAACTGACATATTTGGTATTTTGCTCAGCAGAACTTTCATAGCACCATGAATATCCTCATCATGTGAAGACGAGGAGCAATCTCTCTCAAAAACAAAGAAAGCATGTGCTCCATAGAGTATTTCAGTGACTACGTGTGTTGCAGTTTCTTCCTTAATTACGTTTGGGTACTGCACTTTACCTGGCCCAAGTTGATCCATCGTCATTTGCTCTGACCTGGTGGTACACTTGTATTGTACAGTAACTCTCTCATGTTTGTTAGAAGACTTTTCGTTGCTCAGGTATTTTCCAGAACCTGAAACTTCTAGCATACCTGAGAGCAAACTCAGCTTCAGATTTCCATTTACATTAAGAGCTGAAGCCTTGTCTTCCAGAGAGTCACTTGTAATTACTTTGAAGTCAGAGGAGTTATTTGGTTGAACTACTCTTTTCTCTAGTGTTGATATGTCCCAGAGTGTTCTTCCCGGAATTAATTGATCCTTCGTACAGTCGTAAAGCATCCCAAGACGAAATGGACGACCAAGTCCAGCAAGAGAGAGAATATTATCACTTTCAGAACTCATCTTCTATCAGAGATCTAACATCAAATAACAGTAGATAATTATACATAGAGAAATAAATACTTCTTGTTTGGTGACAAGTGACAGTTCTAATAAAAATATGAAGATGTTTATATAAGAGATAGAAGAGACATCATTTACCGAGATAACGATGTTGTGGTCAAGTTGCTGGTCCTTAAACACTACTGACATTAATTTTGTAGTTTCAGTGTTGGTCCTTACACACAACTAAGAAAGTAATGTTGTAGTCTTGCTGTTTATTTTGATGCTCTGATAAGACGGTAATGTTAGGGTCTTAATGTTTATTTTGACACACTACCGAGACAGTAATGTTGTGGTCTTCTTGTTGATACTGACACACTACCGAGACCGTAATGTTGTGGTCTTCTTGTTGGTACTGACACACTACCGAGACCGTAATGTTGTGGTCTTCTTGTTGGTACTGACACACTACCGAGACAGTAATGTTGTGGTCTTCTTGTTGGTACTGACACACTACCGAGACCGTAATGTTGTGGTCTTCTTGTTGGTACTGACACACTACCGAGACAGTAATGTTGTGGTCTTCTTGTTGGTACTGACACACTACCGAGACAGTAATGTTGTGGTCTTCTTGTTGGTACTGACACACTACCGAGACAGTAATGTTGTGGTCTTCTTGTTGGTACTGACACACTACCGAGACGGTAATGTTGTGGTCTTCTTGTTGGTCACACTACCGAGATGGTAATGTTGTGCCGTGTTTTAGCGGTCTGGGGGCACTGCTAGGGTGGTGCTACAAGGGGCCACCACTGACGTTCCTGACACTGATCAAACACTGTCCTGGGATTCTTCTGACAATGTAACACTATTGAAGTAGCATCGTGCATACCTGAAAACATAAAAAAGATAAATATTGCCAAATATATATAAATGTTAAAGGAATAATTTCTATTTTTTATTCTTAGTTATGTCACATCTTGAAAAGTTTCTTGATATATCTTCTCAGTTCTAGAACTTCAAAATTCAGGTAGTATTTAAAAATCTTGATACAGTAAAAACAAGAGATTAAGAATTTCACCCAAAATGCTGATGGTTGTGTCTATAAAATTTCCTGTACAAAGAGAAATAATTTTATTCTGGTGAAACTAGAAAAGTCTTGAACTAAGATTATAATATAAACATAATATTAGAGTGGAACAAGAGAATAATGTTCTCTTTGCGTGAGAGATTTTAATACCTAATTTATTTTCAAAAGGCTGTAAAACTTGTATCATTGTTGAATGAAATATAATAGAATTCAGCTTTATGTATATATATAAAAAAGAATAATGACTGTAATAAAAGTCTACGACTGTATAAATTACATTCATTTATACTGAATGGAATTGATGAGGCTTATAAGTTGGGGTAACAAAATTCTCCATTGACTGTTGTGTCACTCTTAAATTTTACCAGACCTGTGATCTGACTACAAACTTCACAACAATGGAAACAAATATACTGTCCTCGTAAAAACTCTTCACTGCTTTCAGAAACCTACCTCCTACACCATACACCTGCCACATTGTCCCCCTATCCACCCTGTTATACGCCTTTTCCAAATCCATAAATGCCACAAAGACCTCTTTAGCCTTATCTAAATACTGTTCACTTATATGTTTCACTGTAAACACCTGGTCCACACACCCCCTACATTTCCTAAAGCCTCCTTGTTCATCTGCTATCCTATTCTCCGTCTTACTCTTAATTCTTTCAATAATAACTCTACCATGCACTTTACCAGGTATACTCAACAGACTTATCCCCCTATAATTTTTGCACTCTCTTTTGTCCCCTTTGCCTTTATACAAAGGAACTATGCATGCTCTCTGCCAATCCCTAGGTACCTTACCCTCTTCCATACATTTGTTAAATAATAGCATCAACCACTCCAAAACTATATCCCCACCATCTTTTAACATTTCTATCTTTATCCCATCAATCCCAGCTGCCTTACCCCCTTTCATTCTACTCACTGCCTCACGAACTTCCCCCACACTAACATGTGGCTCTTCCTCACTCCTACAAAATGTTATTCCTCCTTGCCCTATACACGAAATCACAGCTTCCCTATCTTCGTCAACATTTAACAATTCCTGAAAACATTCCCTCCATCTTCCCGATACCTCTAACTCTCCATTTAATAACTCTCCTCTCCTATTTTTAGCTGACAAATTCATTTGTTCTCTAGGCTTCCTTAACTTGTTAATCTCACTCCAAAACTTTTTCTTATTTTCAACAAAACTTGTTGATAACATCTCACCCACTCTCTCATTTGCTCTCTTTTTACTTTGCTTCACCACTCTCTTAACCTCTCTTTTTCTCTCCATATACTATTCCCTCCTTACATCACTTCTTCTTTGTAAATTCATCTCATATGCTAACTTTTTCTCCCTTAATACTGTCTTTACATCAACATTCCACAAATCGCTCTTCTTCCCTCCCGCACCACTTTCCTGTAACCTCAAACTTCTGCTGAACACTCTAACACTACATTTTTAAACCTACCCCATACATCTTCGACGCCATCTGTCCTCCAATAGTTGTTTATATCTTACCCTAACTGCCTTCTCTTTTAGTATATGAACCTTCACCTCCCTCTTACTTGATGCTTCTATTTTCCTTGTACCCCATCTATCTTTTACTGTCAGTGTAGCTGCAACTGAAAAATGAACTGATATATCTGTGGCCCCTCTATAAACACGTACATCCTGAAGTCTACTCAACAATCTTTTATCTTCCAATACATAGCCCAACAAGCTACTGTCATTATGCCCTACATCATGTCTTATATACTTATTTTTCCTCTTTTTCCTAAAATGTGTATTACCTATTCAAAGTTTATTCTCTATGAAGATTACAATGTTGAATTTACAGAATTTGGTTGTTGTGTGGTTTACATGTAGTTAAATAATGATTACAGAGTGTACCACTAGAACGCCTAGCATGGCTAGGCATTTCGGGCAGACTTAGTTTAATTCTTTATTTTAAAATATTACAAATTATGAGGTAAGTTAGTATTATGGCTAAGTGACTAAATACTAGTTTGTGAGTTTAGCAATGTGAATGCTTTTGTTTTGGCACAGTACATAGTTTCAGTATTGGAGTATCATAGTATCATAACGAAACCCCTTTCTATACAAGTTTCAATCAAAGGGCTTCCATCATTTACACCTGGCACCCCAAATTTACCTACCACACCCTCTCTAAATGTTTCTCCTACTTTAGCATTTATGTCCCCTACCACAATTACTCTCTCACTTGGTTGAAAGGGTCCTATTCATTCACTTAACATCTCCCAAAATCTCTCTCTCTCCTCTACACTCCTCTCTTCTCCAGGTGCATGCACGCTTATTATGACCCACTTTTCACATCCAACACTTATTTTAATCCACATAATCTTTGAATTTACATATTTATATTCCCTCTTCTCCTTCCATAACTGTTCCTTCAACATTATTGCTACCCCTTCCTTAGTTCTAACTCTCTCAGATACTCCTGATTTAATCCCATTTGTTTCTCCCCACCGAAACTCGCCTACCACCTTCAGCTTTGTTTTGCTTTGGGCCAGGACATCCAACTTCACTCGTCTCACGAAATCGTAATGATACGATTGCGACGGTCTGGAGTTTTGAGACTCTCTGATCGCGGGTTCTATCCCCTTCCGTGGTATGGTTCATCCAACTTCTTTTCATTCATAATATCAGCAATCATCTCTTTCTTGTCATCCGCACTACATCCACGCACATTCAAACATCCCAGCTTTATAAAGTTTTTCTTCTTCCCTTTCTCAGTAAATGTTTACAGGAGAAGGGGTTACTAAGCTATTGCTCCCGGCATTTTAGTCGCCTCATACGACACGCATGGCTTACTGAGGAAAGAGTCTTTTCCACTTCTCCATGGAGAATAGAGAAAATAAAGAAAAACAAGAGCTATTTAGAAAAAAGAAGAAAACCTAGATGTGTGTATGGATATATAAGCATGTGCATGCCTGTGTAGTGTGACCTAAGTGTAAGTAGGAGTAGCAAGATATACCTGTTATCCAGCATGTTTATGAGGCAGAAAGAGACACCAGCAATCCTACCATCATGTAAAACAGTTACAGGTTGCTGTTTCACAGTCATCTGGCAGGACGGTAGTACTTCCCTGGGTGGTTGCTGCTTTGGCCTGCCTCATGGTGGGCGAAAACTCATGACGCCTTAATCCAGTGGAAATGGATGTTGTACTTGCTACCCAAAGACATACGATGGTGTAGATGATTCTAGGCTAATTTCATTCTAGTCCCTGTTTGGTGTACGAGTACAACGAGCAGTATTTTTTATTACTGTGCCCACGAATGACTGGTATTGATCAATAACAACACTGCAACTAGCCAAGGACTCGAACCTATGCTTCTTTGGCCTGCCTCATGGTGAGCAAAAACTCATGATGCCTTAATCCATTTGACCATACAATCCTTAAGTGTAGTGCATCCAGCAGAACTGGTGTTGTACTTGCTTGATCAATACCACTCGTTCGTGAGCACAATAATATAAAATACTGATCGCTGTACTAGTACACCTAACAGGGACTAGAATGAAATTAGCCTAGAGTCATCCACACCATCGTATGTCCTTTTGTAGCAAGTACAACATCCAGTTCTGTTGGATGCACTACTCTTAAGGATTGTATGGTCCAGTGGATTAAATTACACTTGTTATAATAAGGTTAGGTGAGTTTCCTAAGGTTGCTTTGGTAAAAAGAAATCATTAATTTTTATATTAACGTAAATGAAAAAATGTAACTTTAAATGTATAAGAGAAAATTTTAGAAAGGACTGAATTTTAAATGAGTTCTTGCAAATTGACAAGACGCCTTAATTTAGCATAATCGAACTAAATATATTTTAGAGAAGTTTATAATAATTTATGAATAAACAAACACAATGAAATATATTTTTTTTCGTTAGGTTCAGAATGATTTTTGCGAAATTTTTGCATACACAAATTTTCGCTTGCCTTATTCGGCAAGAAGAGCGTTGCTATTTAAGTCAAAACCGCAAGTTTTACCTATTCGGCACAACATATATATCATTTAACAAAACTGCGGCTTGGCCAGGACTCGATCCTGCTATCCTATGCCCAGTCATGTGAGAACCGAACAAAGTATGCATCCCTCTTTCCACTTAATTAAAAATCCTTAAACAGCAGGCGTTCAGCTGTACTGAGTGTTTTCACTGATACAAGGACATACATGGTCGTGTAGCCTCAGAGACTAATTTCAACCTCATTTTGTTTGGGGTACCAGCCTTCACAAGCAGTCTATATATTAAAGAAATCACGAAATAAGTGATTTTAAATCATTAATAGAACTGTGGCTTGGCCAGAACTCGATCCTGCATTCCCATGCCCAACCATTACTTCACCATTACTGTCTCCCAGGACAGCACTATCAGCCCCCCATTTACTGACTACCAGGACATCATCTCCAGCCTTACAGTTTCTGAGTACATGGCCAGTATCAACGGCAGTACCATTCAGCCCAGACTTTTTATGTTCCCGTCTGTTGTAGAAAGCTTCCAGGTTTTCTATGAAAGCAGCTTTGATGTTGACCTCTTTTAATACCCTTGTGATTTTAGTCCACAGATTTATCTCATTTGGGCATACCCAAAAACACTTCCCTGTTTTAATACTGCTTGTAGCTAGTTCTTGGATATCTGCTAACAACAATCTGTTAATGATTCAAAATTGCTTGTTTAATGATTTCATTAATACATATGTCATGATGAACAGGTAAAACTCGTGATTTTGGCTTAAATAGCAACTCTTTTCTTGCCGAATAAGGCAAGTGAATAGTTGTATGCAATAATTTTGCAAAAATCATTCTGAACCTAACGAAAAAATATATTTTGTTGCGTTTGTTTACTATTAATTATTGTAAAGTTATTTATACAGTGGACCCCCGAGTTTCATCGGCATCGACTTTCGTGAAATCCGACTTTCGGCAAGTTTTCTCGGCAAAATTTAGCCTCGCGGTTCGTGATTGGACTCGTGATTCAGTGACTGTCCAGTACCCGTCAACCCGTCACTGTGCACACAAAGCCGCACCATTCACACTCAGTGTGCCATTGTTTACCAGCACATGACCATCACCCCGTGGGTTCATACAATACATTTCATAATATTCCATTTTTTTGGGCTTGCAACTGCTAAATAAGTCACAATGGGCCCAAGGAAAGCTAGTGCAAGAACTTTGGTAAAGAAAGCGAGGAACACGATCGAATTCAAGAAGGAAATCATTGAAAAATATGAGAGCAGAGTGCATGCTGCAGAACTTGCCAGGATGTATGGCAAACCCCATTCAACCATCACTTCGATCGTGGCAAAGGGAAAGGAAATAAAGTGTGCTGTTGTTGCAAAAGGGGTAAATATGCTGACAAAAAAGAGATCGCAAAATCTCGAAGAAGTGGAAAGGTTATTGTTGGTGCGGATTACCCAAAAACAGTTAGCAGGAGATAGTATTATGCAGTCGATAATATGTGAACATAAGAACATAAGACAGAAGGAACACTGCAACAGGCCTACTGACCCATGTGGAGCAGGTCCATGTGACCCCTCGGATTAGACCAATGACCCCCCCCGGATTAGCCCAATGACCCACCCAGTCTGGTCACCTCCACTCAAGGAAGAAGCACGGTACCAGACCCAGCAGCACAAGCTAGTCAGGTCCAACTCACACCCACCCACACCCACTCATGTATTTATCTAACCTATTTTTAAAACTGCACAACGTTTTAGCCTGAATAACTGTGCTTGGGAGTTTCTTCCACTCATCCACAACTCTATTGCCAAACCAGTGCTTTCCTATATCCTTTCTGAATCTGAATTTTTCCAACTTGAAACTATTGCTGCGAGTCCTGTCTTGGCTGGAAATTTTCAGCACGCTATTTACATCCCCTTTATTTATTCCCGTTTTCCATTTATACACCTCGATCATATCCCCCCTAATTCCATGCCTTTCGAGAGAGTGCAGATTCAGGGCCCTCAGTCTATCCTCATAGGGAAGATTTCTGATACATGGGATCATCTTTGTCATCCTCCTCTGTATGTTTTCCAGAGCATTTATATCCATTCTGTAATATGGTGACCAGAACTGAGCAGCATAGTCTAAATGAGGCCTAACCAAGGATATATAGAGTTGAAGAACAACCTGAGGACTTCTATTATTTATACTTCTAGATATGAAGCCAAGAATTATGTTAGCTTTATTGCGAACACAAATGCACTGTTGTCTTGGTTTTAAATTACTGCTAACCAGAACTCCTAAATCCTTTTCGCAATCAGTAGTATTAAGATCTACATTATTTAGTTTATATGTGGCATGGTTATTTACCTGTCCAACATTTAGAACTTTGCATTTGTCAATATTAAACTGCATCTGCCACTTCTCCGACCATTGCATCAGTCTATTCAAATCATCCTGGAGTGCTCTAGTGTCCTCATTTGAATGAATTGGACGGCCTATTTTGGTGTCATCAGCAAATTTGCTTATGTCGCTATTTATTCCCTCATCTATGTCGGTTATGTAAATTGTGAACAACGAGGGGCCCAACACTGACCCCTGAGGAACACCGCTTGTGACGTGCCCCATTCTGATTTCTCCCCATTTATGCAAACTCTCTGCTGTCTATTTGTCAGCCATGCCTTTACCCAGGAAAAAATTTCTCCTATTCCTTGTGCCTTAAATTTCCTCAATAGCCTCTGGTGTGGAACTCTATCGAAAGCCTTACTGAAGTCCATATACACAATATCATATTCATTACCATGATCTACCTCCTCAAACACCTTAGTGAAAAAAGGCAGTTGCATGATGATCTCGTAAAGAAAATGCCTGCAACAAGTGGTGATGCTGGTGATGTACAGGAGTTTAAGGAGTGCATAGACACTGGAGAATTCAACAAGTGTTTAATTGTGACGAAACAAGCCTCTTTTGGAAGAAAATGCCAAAGAGGATCTACGTCATGCAGGAGGAAACAGCACTCCCTGGACACACGCCTATTATTTTACTACATGTAAACCACACAATAACCAAATTCTGTAAACTCAGCATTGTAATCCTTATAGAGAATAAACTTTGAATTTGAATTTGAATTTGAATGAAGGATAGGCTTACTCTCATGTTTTGTAGTAATGATAGTGGGGATTGCAAAGTGAAGCCTTTACTGGTGTATCACTCTGAAAATCCCAGAGTGTTCAAGAAAAATAGTGTCGCCAAGAGTAACTTGTGTGTGATGTGGAAGGTTAACACTAAGGCATGGGTCACAAGGAGAATTTTCCTAGACTGGTTTAATGAAGTGTTTGGCCCCAGTGTGAAGAAATGCCTCCTGGAAAATAAATTGTCACTCAAGTGCCTCCTGGTAATGGACAATGCTCCTGCTCATCCTCCAGACTTGGAGGAGCAAATAGTGGAGGAGTTTAGTTTCATCATGGTGAAGTTCTTGCCCCCTAATACAACTCCTCTCATGCAGCCCATGGACCAGCAAGTCATTTCAAACTTCAAAAAACTGTACACAAAAGCAGTGTTTCAAAAGTGCTTTGAAGTGACCTCAGACACTGAACTGACCCCAAGAGAGTTCTGGAAAGATCACTTCAATATCCTCGATTGCATAAACCTGATAGGTAAGGCTTGGGAAGGAATGACTTGCAGAACTTTGAATTCTGCTTGGAGAAAATTGTGGCCAGAATGTGTACAAGAGAGGGATTTTGAAGGGTTTGGGGCTGACCCTAAGGAGCCTATGCCAGTTGTGGAATCTGTTGTGGCATTGGGCAAGTCCCTGGGGTTGGAGATGAGTGGCGAGGATGTGGAAGAGTTGGTGGAGGATAACAAGGAAGAGCTAACCATTGAAGAGCTGCAAGAGCTTCATTTGCAACAGCAAGAGAACACAGCTCAGGAAATTGCTGCAGAGGAGGATGAGGAAGAGAGATGGAGGAAGGTGCCTTCTTCAAAGATTAAGGACATTTGTGCAAAGTGAAGTGCAAACATTTATGGATGAACTTCACCCTAACAAAGCTGTTGCAGGCCGTATTGGCAACATGTACAATGACAGTGTTGTGTCCCACTTCAGACAAATCTTAAAGCAATGCCAGAAACAGAGCTCTCTGGACAGATATTTTGTGTGACAGGGGCCCAGCGACTCTCAAGCTGTTCCCAGTGTCTTTAAAAAAACAAAGAAGGGAAGTAACCTCAGATAAGAACTTGGTACCTGAAGTCCTAATGGAAGGAGATTCTCCTTCGAAACAATAGTGTACACCTTCCTCCTATCCCCTCCTCCCGTAAGTGTAATGTTATTATTATTTAATATATGTATGTACTTGATTTCTCATTGTTTTCAGTATGTAAATCTTTATTTAATTTGAAAAAAAAAAATTCTTTTAATATTTTTGGGTGTCTGGAATGGATTAATTGTATTTCCATTACTTCTTATGGGGAAAATGGTTTCGCCATTCGGCAATTTCGTCATTCGGCAGACTCTCTGGAACGGATTAATCACAAAACTCGGGGGTCCACTGTAATATAATTACAGTGGTTGTAGGTTGGTAGACAGCAACCACCCAGGGAGGTACTACCGTCCTGCCAAGTGAGTGTAAAACGGAAGCCTGTAATTGTTTTACACGATGGTAGGATTGCTGGTGCCTTTTTCTTTCTCTCTCATACACATGCGAGATTTCAGGTATGTCTTGCTACTTCTACTTACACTTAGGTCACACTACACATACATGTACAAGCTTATATATACACACCTCTGGGTTTTCTTCTATCTTCTTTCTAGTTTTTGTTCTTGTTTATTTCCTCTTACCTCCATCGGGAAGTGGAACAGAATTCTTCCTCTAAGCCAAGCGTGTTGTAAGAGGCGACTAAAATGCCGGGAGCAAGGGGCTAGTAACCCCTTCTCCTGTATATATTACTAAATGTAAAAGGAGAAACTTTCGTTTTTCCTTTTGGGCCACCCTGCCTCGGTGGGATACGGCCGGTGTGTTGAAAGATTAAAAGAAAGAAAGAAGTTGGATTAGGCTAAATTAAATTGCACTTGTTATAATAAGGGTGGCTAGGTTTTCTAAGGTTCTTTTCGTACAAAATTATTAAATTTTTCATTAACATTAATGAAGAAATATATCTTTAAACGTATATGAGAAATATTTTTAGAAATTACTTAATTTTAAATGAGTTGTTGCTAATTGACCAATTTTACCTATTCGGCACGACATTATATATATATATATATATATATATATATATATATATATATATATATATATATATATATATATATATATATATATATATATATATATATATATAAAGAGAGAGAGAGAGCGAAGAAGCACCTCTGCTGTTAATTGGGGACCGTTTTCTTCAGGGAAGAGTACATACGTACCTCATGGATAAAGACCGTCATTCTCAGGGAAGAGTATATACGTACCTCATGGATAAAGACCGTCATTCTCAGGGAAGAGTATATACGTACCTCATGGATAAAGACCGTCATTCTCAGGGAAGAGTATATACGTACCTCATGGATAAAGACCGTCATTCTCAGGGAAGAGTATATACGTACCTCATGGATAAAGACCGTCAATCTCAGGGAAGAGTACATACGTACCTCATGGATAAAGACCGTCATTCTCAGGGAAGAGTATATACGTACCTCATGGATAAAGACCGTCAATCTCAGGGAAGAGTACATACGTACCTCATGGATAAAGACCGTCATTCTCAGGGAAGAGTATATACGTACCTCATGGATAATGACCGTCATTCTCAGGGAAGAGTATATACGTACCTCATGGATAATGACCGTCATTCTCAGGGAAGAGTATAAACGTACCTCATGGATAATGACCGTCATTCTCAGGGAAGAGTATATACGTGCCTCATGGATAATGACCGTCATTCTCAGGGAAGAGTATATACGTACCTCATGGATAATGACCGTCATTCTCAGGGAAGAGTATATACGTACCTCATGGATAAAGACCGTCATTCTCAGGGAAGAGTATATACGTACCTCATGGATAAAGACCGTCATTCTCAGGGAAGAGTATATACGTACCTCATGGATAAAGACCGTCAATCTCAGGGAAGAGTACATACGTACCTCATGGATAAAGACCGTCATTCTCAGGGAAGAGTATATACGTACCTCATGGATAAAGACCGTCAATCTCAGGGAAGAGTACATACGTACCTCATGGATAAAGACCGTCATTCTCAGGGAAGAGTATATACGTACCTCATGGATAAAGACCGTCATTCTCAGGGAAGAGTACATACGTACCTCATGGATAAAGACCGTCATTCTCAGGGAAGAGTACATACGTACCTCATGGATAAAGACCGTCATTCTCAGGGAAGAGTATATACGTACCTCATGGATAAAGACCGTCATTCTCAGGGAAGAGTATATACGTACCTCATGGATAAAGACCGTCATTCTCAGGGAAGAGTACATACGTACCTCATGGATAAAGACCGTCATTCTCAGGGAAGAGTATATACGTACCTCATGGATAAAGACCGTCATTCTCAGGGAAGAGTACATACGTACCTCATGGATAAAGACCGTCATTCTCAGGGAAGAGTATATACGTACCTCATGGATAAAGACCGTCATTCTCAGGAAAGAGTACATACGTACCTCATGGATAAAGACCGTCATTCTCAGGGAAGAGTATATACGTACCTCATGGATAAAGACCGTCATTCTCAGGGAAGAGTACATACGTACCTCATGGATAAAGACCGTCATTCTCAGGGAAGAAAGAGTATATACGTACCTCATGGATATTGACCGTCATTCTCAGGGAAGAGTATATACGTACCTCATGGATAAAGACCGTCAATCTCAGGGAAGAGTACATACGTACCTCATGGATAAAGACCGTCATTCTCAGGGAAGAGTATATACGTACCTCATGGATAATGACCGTCATTCTCAGGGAAGAGTATATACGTACCTCATGGATAAAGACCGTCATCCTCAGGGAAGAGTACATACGTACCTCATGGATAAAGACCGTCATCCTCAGGGAAGAGTACATACGTACCTCATGGATAAAGACCGTCATTCTCAGGGAAAAGTATATACGTACCTCATGGATAAAGACCGTCATTCTCAGGGAAGAGTATATACGTACCTCATGGATAAAGACCGTCATTCTCAGGGAAGAGTACATACGTACCTCATGGATAAAGACCGTCATTCTCAGGGAAGAGTATATACGTACCTCATGGATAAAGACCGTCAATCTCAGGGAAGAGTACATACGTACCTCATGGATAAAGACCGTCATTCTCAGGGAAGAGTACATACGTACCTCATGGATAAAGACCGTCATTCTCATGGAAGAGTATATACGTACCTCATGGATAAAGACCGTCAATCTCAGGGAAGAGTACATACGTACCTCATGGATAAAGACCGTCATTCTCAGGGAAGAGTACATACGTACCTCATGGATAAAGACCGTCATTCTCATGGAAGAGTATATACGTACCTCATGGATAAAGACCGTCATTCTCAGGGAAGAGTATATACGTACCTCATGGATAAAGACCGTCATTCTCAGGAAAGAGTACATGCGTACCTCATGGATAAAGACCGTCATTCTCAGGGAAGAGTACATACGTACCTCATGGATAATGACAGTCATTCTCAGGGAAGAGTACATACGTACCTCATGGATAAAGACCGTCATCCTCAGGGAAGAGTATATACGTACCTCATGGATAAAGACCGTCATTCTCAGGGAAGAGTACATACGTACCTCATGGATAAAGACCGTCATCCTCAGGGAAGAGTATATACGTACCTCATGGATAAAGACCGTCATTCTCAGGGGAGAGTATATACATACATACATCAAGGAGGAATCTAGAATTTCTCCTTTGAGCTGTTTGAGTATTTTCTTCGCCTTCCTCCGACCCCCTCACACAAAATTTTAACCCCCCCATAGCCCCCCTTAACCCCTCACTTACCCCTCTACATGCATATTCTTTTGAAAGTATTGAAACAATTGGAACATTTTTTTTTCATTTTAATTATCACAATAGTTTAGGAATATACATACATGTGGAACTGCAGAAAATGGAAACTCTTAATTTAAATTATGGTTCTCCATGAACTCAGACATCGAGCAGGATGTAAAATGTGCAGCAGGCATTTCCTCTCTGGATCGCCACACTGAGGTGCTTGTGGAGTAAAATAGCAGCACTCGAGTCTCTGGTGGACTGTATCAGCCTAGAACCGAAGTCTTTGATCAAACCAATGGCATACGATCCCAGCAGTCTAAGATGTGTACTGGACAGAGGAAGCCACTTCTGGCCTGAACGTTTCTTTACGAAATATACCCTAGTGTTGCACACATCAATTAGTCAGTTCTCTCAACCATTTATCTTCAATCCATAAACTTACTGAACTTGTTATCTTGTAGTGATTAGCATCCTCACCCTGATGACTACCACTAAATGGGATGCAGATTATCTGCTAGAGTAGATGCCCAAGTGTGGTCCCATCCTACCAGTCTAAAGTTTTACATTGATATGACGTTTTGGCATGCAAAGAGTATGTAACCTTTATTTGGCGCATGTACACACTCTCATTTACAGGCTATCTCGCCCAACCAGCGAACCAGGTTGCTAAGAGTTGATGATGGGGCCCCATCGTTCAACTAGTGACCAGGTTCTAGCCAATAAGTAGATGGTCTTGGCAATTGCAGAGGTTATGTGGGTACCACTCTCCTGTCTGCCCTTGTCATTCCCATTCTAGAGCTGGTTGAAGCATGGTCTGCTATCTTGTGGCTTCTATTTCTGCCTTGCTTACCGTGGAGTGCACTATACTTATCACTGTACATAGTGTACATATTGCTGTTCTAAATTGGTGAAGGATAATATAAGTCTAAACTTTTTCTGCTGTGTTTATTTTGCTCCCATTACACCCAGGATAACAGGCCATTTGGAATCCTGGGTTGTAATATGGGGGCCTGTCCGGGAGCTGGAGCTGGACTTAGAGAAACGGTTGAGCTTAGGGTGAAGCTCGTAGCAGGAACATTGTGCAGCTTGCTGTCTGGCATTGCATTAGCTTTGCCTACGCTTTACAAATTTTGCATGTCAGTTACTGTTATGGTCAGCCTTGCTATTGTGTGATCGTTCAACAGCTTGCTACTAGCTTGTTCGGTGTGCTCGCTTCGCTATGGTCAATCTTCTAGAGCAGTGTAGCTGTCTGGCATTGCTTTACAAATTTTGTGTGTCAGTTGTTATGAGCCTGTTTGGTGTGGAGAATTTTGCAGTCGGCTTTGCTTGTATGTGTATTCTGCAATCGTACTGTGCATAGCTAAGCGTGTTCTGCAAATTAACTTGTTATGTTGGGGTATTCTGCAATCGTACTGTGCATAGCGAATAACTTATGCCACCTAGACGAGTCAGACGTCTGGTGTCGGCATATACTTAGTATAACCTACCTAAATTGTCCCTACAGCGTTGTTGGAAAATTGCACTCTCACAGCTGCGCTTCTGAGTTCACTGATTGCTGACAAACTTATAGAAGAAGAGATGGCACATCAGACTCCTCCCTCTATGGAAACTAGGGCAAAAATTACTATGTTCTCGCAGGAGGAAGATGATACACCTACGGAGCAAGTGCAGCTGGGTTGTCTCAAGGTGAATCAGCGTCGTTGGCACTTGAGCTGGCAAAAATCAATCTTGAGCAAACTAGGGAACAGAGAGCATTCGCAAGGGAAGAATTTGATAGGGAAAGAGAGAAGAGGCAGTTTTAGCATTCTGTAAATGATTTTAGTTTACAAAAAGCAGTACAGCTTGTTCCCCACTTCAATGAGGCCGAACCAGAACAATTTTTCGAAAGCTTCGAAAATCAGGCTCGAGCCTTGAGGTGGCCGGAGCAGCATTGGGCATTGTTGGTTCATACAGCATTATTGGGTAAGGAACAGGAATTTACGTCAGTATTAAATGACGCTGAATTTTCTGATTATCAAGTAGTGAAGACCACAGTGTTGGGAGCATATACATGTATCCCAGCCAAATACAAAAACTTTTCAAACTGGGCAGACGACAGCTTGGTCAATCACTCGTGGATTTTGTGAGACAGCAAACCAAAGCTTTTACCAGCTGGTATAAAGCAAGTGGTGTCTCTACCTTTGAGGAGCTGGTACAGCTTATTCTGATTGATAACCTGCTGGAGTCTGTGGGACCAGAGGTTCGAGTCTTTCTGCAGGATCGTGACTTAACCTCTGCATTGGAGGCAGCCAGGTTGGCTGATACCTTCGAAACTAACCGCTCCTTGTCAGAGCGATCCCGTCTCTCTTTTCAACAGCCTGGCATGAGCAGAGATCGTCAACCTTGGAAAATGAAGTGCCAGCCGGAGGGAGAACGTCTACATCAGCCAACTAAGTCACCTGGTGAGCCACGCTTCTCAACTTATGGTCCACCTGCGGAGAGGCAAACTACTCATGGTGTAGCTCGACAACAGTATCCAGAGAGACACCAGCCAGAACGACACCATTTGCAACGTCAGCAGGGAGTAAAGGGCAAGCCTGTCGTCTGCTTCCTGTGTAATAAAGTAGGTCACATCCGTCCCAACTGCCCCCATAAACCCCAACCCATTGGGAAAATCTCTAATATCCCTAGTAACATGTCCCCTAGAGAAGTAGAAAAAGGTATGGCCCCTTATTATTGCAAGAGTCTTATTTCCCTTCAGGAAAACTCAGAAACAACTGAAGTAAAGACCTTTAGAGACACTGGAGCATATTGCTCACTTGTAAGAGAAGGAATATTACCCCTTTCAGAGAACACTTCCTTGAATTCCTCTGTTTTATTGGAAACATTTGGAGGAGCTATATATTCTGTCCCTTTGTATAAAATTTATGTACAGTGCAAATATTACACTGGGTACTTGACTGTAGGTGTCTCAAAAGGATTCCCCATGAAAGATGCCATGTTATTACTGGGTAATAACATTACTACTGTTAGTGCGTGTCCTGAACCTGTAATGAGTAATTCTTCTCCGGTGTTGGCCATAACTCGGGCAACATCCCAAGGGTTGTCTGGAAATATAAACACATATGCAGTATAATGTGATCCTTTATTGACTACGTTTCGCCCACACAGTGAGCTTTTTCAAGTCACAAACAGATCTACCTGGGGTGGAAGGGACGCGAGTATTTATAGTCAGGTTCAGAATGCTGAGGTCATGTTGAGAATGCTGCATCTGATGATGTATCGAGTTGGGTTATAGAGTCTAAAATCTTGGGTAGCTTGGAAAGGAGATTGGATAAGTTTGTGAGCAGACCTTCTACAGTGTCCTTCCATTCCTGTGTTCTTATGTGGGATAGCGATGAAGAAGTTTCTTGGCAAGTGGTTCAGCTATGTTATAGAAGCCACTATTCTGGTTGAAGTTGTCGGATATAGAAATAAGTGATGATTCCAGGATTCTTCGGTATTGAGTGTTGTCTTCTGTGGCGATAAGTCTTGAGTTTCTGTAGTTTATCAAATGGTTGTGTGAATTACGGTGTTGTACACAGGCATCCCTTGTGTCGTCAGACCTGCTTGCGTATTGGTGTTCTGAAATACGTGTTTGGAGGTCCCTTGATGTTTCGCCCACGTATAATTTGTTGCAGTCATTGCAAGGGATTATGTATACCCCTGCAGAGGGTGGAAGCTTGTCCTGTCTATCACTGGTAATGTCCTTGATGGTCGTGGTTGTGGAGGTAGATACTTGGAATGAGGTATTGCAGATAGTGTGATGTTTGCTAATTGTTTCCTTCTATCAGTGCGAATTGTTACCCTTGAAAATGATATCAGTCTTTACAATACTCTTTGATTGGTAAGACACATGTGCAATGTTAGGAATTTTTATTCCAAAATGTTTGGCCTACGCAATAGGCGAATCTCCATTCGAATACAGAGGCAGCAGAAACAGAAGAGATGTAATGAGTTTATAAGTCTCTTCCACCTACACCTTAACATTTCCACTGCTTCTGCTGAATCCTCTGTATTTAACTCAAAAAAATTACCGTGCAGGCGAAACGTTTCGGAATAAAGATTTCTAACTATTGCACACTTGTCTTACTGGTCAACTTGTCGGTATTGTATACCGTTAACATATTTACCCTTTTATTGGGTTATTTTTGCCTTCAAACGTAACATAAACATTACTTAATGAGAAAGGGAGGTCGTCCTTGGAATAGGAGCCTCATATTATTTGAAAAGAGAGAGAGACATTAATACAGTAAACTGCGATCCCTTACTGACAACATTTCGCCCACACACTGGCTTCATCGAGTCACAAACAGATCCGAAAAATTGATGAATGGAACACTAGTGCAACACTTGGATACTTAAACTGTGGAAATGTTTCGCCAGCCAGTGGCTTCCTCAGTCCAGTGCAGAGAGGAACGGTAGAAGATAATCAGGAGTTTGAGGTAATCAGTCCCTCAGCCTTGAGTCGATGTAATCAGCCCATCAATCTTGATAAAAATGGACTGATTACCTAAAACTCCTGCTCATCTTCAGCCGTTCTCTTCTGTACTGGTCTGAGGAAGCCAGTGGCTGGCGATTCATGCACTCAATACATCAACTCCAGGCTGAGGGACTGACTGTTTCAAACTCCTTCTTATCTTCCACTTCTCTATCTGTATTATAATAAATAATTAATTACTCACAAATCATAAACATTGGAAGTGTTAAGAAACGAGACACTACATGTCTCTCCTCACACCACCCACCTGCCTCTCCTCGTTCCAGCCACATGCCTCTCCTCACACCACCCACCTGCCTCTCCTCACACCACCCACCTGCCTCTCCTCACACCACCCACCTGCCTCTCCTCGTTCCAGCCACATGCCTCTGCTCACAACACCCACCTGCCTCTCCTCACACCACCAAACTGCCTCTCCTCACACCAGCCACCTGCCTCTCCTCACACCACCCACCTGCCTCTCCTCACACCACCCACATGCCTCTCCTCACACCATCCACCTGCCTCTCCTCACACCACACACCTGTCTCTCCTCACACCAGCCACCTGCCTCTTCTCACACCACCCACCTGCCTCTCCTCACACCACCCACCTACCTCTCTTCACACCACACACCTGCCTCTCCTCACACCACCCACCTGCCTCTCCTCATACCAACCACCTGCCTCTCCTCACAACACCCACCTGCCTCTCCTCACACCACCAAACTGCCTCTCCTCACACCAGCCACCTGCCTCTCCTCACACCACCCACCTGCCTCTCCTCACACCACCCACCTGCCTCTCCTCACACCACCCAACTGCCTCTCCTCACACCACACACCTGCCTCTCCTCACACCAGCCACCTGCCTCTCCTCACACCACCCACCTGCCTCTCCTCACAACACCCACCTGCCTCTCCTCACACCACCCACCTGCCTCTCCTCACACCACACACCTGTCTCTCCTCACACCACCCACCTGCCTCTCCTCACACCATTCACCTGTCTCTCCTCACACCATTCACCTGTCTCTCCTCACACCACCCACCTGTCTCTCCTCACACCACCCACCTGCCTCTCCTCACACCACCCAACTGCTTCTCCTCACACCACCCACCTGCCTCTCCTCGTTCCAGCCACATGCCTCTCCTCACACAACCCACCTGCCTCTCCAAACTCCAGCCACATGCCTCATCGCACACCACCCACCTGTCTCTCCTCACACCACCCACCTGCCTCTCCTCAAACCACCCAACTGCCTCTACTCGTTACAGCCACATGCCTCTCCTCACACCACCCACCTGCCTCTCCTCGCTCCAACCACATGCGTCTCCTAACACCACCCACCTGCCTCTCCTCGCTCCAGCCACATGCCTCTCCTCACACAACCCACCTGCCTCTCCTCACACCACCCACCTGCCTCTTCTCACACCACCCACCTGTCTATCCTCACACCACCCTCCTGTCTCTCCTCACACCACCCACCTGCCTCTCCTCACACCACCCACCTGCCTCTTCTCACACCACCCACCTGTCTATCCTCACACCATCCTCCTGTCTCTCCCCACACCACCCACCTGCCTCTCCTCACACCACCCACCTGCCTCTCCTCACACCACCCACCTGCCTCTCCTCGCTGCTGCCACCTGCCTCTCCTCACACCACCCACCTGCCTCTCCTCACTCCAGCCACATGCCTCTCTTCACACCACCCACCTGTCTCTCCTCACACCACCCACTTGCCTCTCCTCACACCACCCACCTGCCTCTCCTCACTCCAGCCACATGCCCCTCCTCACACCACCCACCTGCCTCTCCTCGCTCCACAAACCTGACTCTCGTCACTCCCAGGACTTGCCTCTCCTCACACTACCCACCTGCCTCTCCTCGCTCCAGCCACATGTCTCTCCTCACACCACCCACCTGCCTCTCCTATCTCCAGCCACATGCCTCTCCTCACACCACCCACCTGCCTCTCCTCGCTCCAGCCACATGCCTCTCCTCACACCACCGACCTGTCTCTCCTCACACTACCCACCTGCCTCTCCTCACACCACCCGCCTGCCTCTCCTCGCTCCAGCCACATGCCTCTCCTCACACCACCCACCTGCCTCTCCTCGCTCCAGCCACATGCCTCTCCTCACACCACCCACCTGCCTCTCCTCGCTCCACAAACCTGACTTTCGTCACTCCCAGGACCTGCCTCTCCTCACACCACCCACCTGCCTTTCCTCGCTCCAGCCACATGCCTCTCCTCACACCACCCACCTGCCTCTCCTCGCTACAGCCACATGCCTCTCCTCACACCACCCGCCTCTCTCCTCACACCACCCACCTGCCTCTCCTCGCTCGAACCACATGCCTCTGCCCACACTACCCACCTGCCTCTCCTCACTCCAACCAACTGCCTCTCCTCACTTAACCCAACTGCCTCTGCTCGCTCCACCCACCTGCTTCTCCTCACTCCACCCACCTGCCTCTCCTCACTCCACCCACCTGCCTCTCCTCACTCCACCCAACTACTTCTCCTCGCGCCACACACCTGCCTCTTCTAACTCCACCCCCATGCCTCTCCTCACTCCACCGACATGCCTCCCCTCACTCCACGTACATGCCTCTCTTCACTTCGTCCTCATGCCTCTCCTCACTCCACACGCCTATGCCCCCTCACTCCACACACCTGCCTCTCCTCGCTCCACAAACCTAACTCTCGTCACTCCAAGGACCTGCCTCTCCTCACACCACCCACCTGCCTCTCCTCGCTCCAGCCACATGCCTCTCCTCACACCACCCACCTGCCTCTCCTCGCTCCAGCCACACGCCTCTCCTCACACCACCCGCCTGTCTCTCCTCACACCACCCACCTGCCTCTCCTCACACCACCCACCTGCCTTTCCTCGTTCCAGCCTCATGCCTCTCCTCACACCACCCACCTGCCTCTCCTCGCTCCAGCCACATGCCTCTCCTCACACCCGCCGCCTGTCTCTCCTCACACCACCCACCTGCCTCTCCTCACACCACCCACCTGCCTTTCCTCGTTCCAGTCTCATGCCTCTCTCCACACCACCCACCTGCCTCTCCTCACTCCACCCAACTGCCTCTCCTCACTTAACCCAACTGCCTCTGATCGCTCCACCCACCTGCTTCTCCTCACTCCACCCACCTGCCTCTTCTCACTCCACCCACCTGCCTCTCCTCACTCCGGTGGCCTGGTGGCTAAAGCTCCCGCTTCACACACGGTGGGCCCGGGTTCGATTCCCGGCGGGTGGAAACATTTCGACACGTTTCCTTACACCTGCTGTCCTGTTCACCTAGCAGCAAATAGGTACCTGGGTGTTAGTCGACTAGTGTGGGTCGCATCCTGGGGGACAAAATTGAGGACCCCAATGGAAATACGTTAGACAGTCCTCGATGACGCACTGACTTTCTTGGGTTATCCTGGGTGGCTAACCCTCCGTGGTTAAAAATCCGAACGAAATCTTATCTTATCTTGTCTCCTCGCTCCACACACCTACTTCTTCTAACTCCACACCCATGCCTCTCCTCACTCAACCCACCTCCCTTACCTCACTCCATCCACCTGCCTCTCCTCACACCACCCACATGCCTCTCTTTACTACAGCAACCTGCCTCTCCTCACTGCCCACATGCCTCTTTTCACTCCACCTCCCTACCTTTCCTCACTCCACTCTCCTGCCTCTCCTCACTTCACCCACGTGCCTTTCATCACTCCACCCTCCTGCTTCACCTCACTCCACCCACCTGCCACTTCTGATTCCACCTACATGCCTCTCCTCACTCCATCCACCTGCCTCTCCTCACTCCAACCACCTGCTTCTCCTCACTCCACCCACCTGCCTCTCCTCATTCCACCCACCTGCTTCTCCTTATTCCACTCACCTCCTTCTACTTACTCCACCCACCTGCTTCTCCTCACTCCACTTACATACTTCTCCTCACTCCACCCACATGACTCTCTTTACTCCACCGACATACCGCTCCTTTTTCCACCAACATGCCTCTTCTAACTTAACCCACATGACTCTCCTCACACCATCGACCTGCCTCTCCTCGTTCCAGCCACATGCCTCTCCTCACACCACCCACCTGCCTCTCCTCGCTCCACCCATATGCCTCTCCTCACACCAACCACCTGCCTCTCCTCGCTCCAGCAACATGCCTCTCCTCACACCACCCACCTGCCTCTCCTCGCTCCAGCCACATGCATCTCCTCACACCACCCACCTGCCTCTCCTCGCTCCAGCCACATGCCTCTTTTCCCTCCACCCACCTGACTCTCGTCACTTCTAGGACCTGCCTCTCCTCACACCACCCACCTGCCTCTCCTCACTCCACCCAACTGCCTCTCCTGACTCCACCCACCTTCCTCTCCTCACTGCGCCCAACTGCCTCTCCTCATTACACCCACCTGCCTCCCCTCACTCTACCGACCTGCCTCTCATCATTCCACCCACCTCACTCTCCTCACTCCTCCCACCTGCCTCCCCTCACTCTACCCACCTGCCTTTCCTCACTTCACCCGCCAGCCTCTCCTCACTCCAGCCACCGGCCTCTCCTCACTCCTCGCACCTGCCTCTGCTCACTCCACCCACCTGCCACTCTTCACTTCATCCGACTGCCTCTCCTCACTCCACCAATTTCACTCTCCTAACTCCTCGGATCTGCCTCTCCTCACTCCTCCCACCTGCCTCTCCTCACTCTACCCACCTGCGTCTCCTCACTTCACCCACCTGCCTCTTCTCACTCCACTCACCTGCCTCTCCTCGTTCCACCCACATGAATCTCCTCACGCCATCCACATGTTTCTTCTCACTCCACCCACCTGCTTGTCCTCACTCCACCCATCTGCCTCTCGTCACTCCACCCACCTGCCTCTCCTCTCCACTCACCGTTTTCTCCTCACTCCACTCACCTGCCTCTCCTCACTCCACTCACCTGTCTCTCCTCACACCACCTTTCTCTAGCAACCAGCCTCTCCTCACTCTACCCACATGCCTCGCCTCACTCCACGCTCCTGCCTTTCCTCACTCCACCCACCTGCCTCTCCTCACTTCATCCACCTGCCACTCCTCACTCCATCCACCAGTCTCCTTTCACTCCACCCTCCTGCCTCTCCTCAGTCCATCCACCTGCTTCTCATCACTCCACCCACCTGCCTCTCCTCACTCCACCCATCTGCCTCTCCTCACTCCACCCGCCTGCCTCTCCATACTTCACCCAACTGCCTCTGCCTGCTCCACCCACCTACTTCTCCTCGCTCCACACACCTGCCTCTTCTAACTCCACCCCCATGCCTCTCCTCACTCCACCGACATGCCTCTCCTCACTCCACGCACATGCCTCTCTTTATTTCACCCTCATGCCTCTCCTCACTCCGTACGCCTACGTCCCCTCACTCCACACACCTGCCTCTCCTCACTCCACACACCTGCCTCTTCTCACTCCACATGCCTACGTCCCCTCACTGCACCCACCTGCCTCTCCTCACTCCATCCACCTGCCTCTCCTCGCTCCATCCACCTGCCTCTTTTCACTCCACCCTCCTGCCTCTCCTCACTCCACCCACCTGCTTCTCCTCACTCCACCCACCTGCCTCTCCTCACTCCACCCACCTGCCTCTCTTCACTCCACCCGCCTGCCTCTCCTCACTTCACCCAACTGCCTCTGCTCGCTCCACCCACCTGCTTCTCCTCACTCCACACACCTGCCTCTCCTCACTCCACCCACCTGCCTCTCCTCACTCCATCCACCTGCTTCCCCTCGCTCCACACACCAGTCTCTTCTTAATCCTCCCACATGCCTCCCCACACTCCAATCAAATGCCTCTCCTTACTAAATCCACATACCTCTCCTTACTCCACCCCATGCCTCTCTTCGCTCCACCGATATGCCTCTCCTCACTCACGCACATGCCTCTCTTCACTTCGCCCTCATGCCTCTCCTCACTCCACACGCCTACGTCCCCTCACTCCACCTACCTGCCTCTCCTCACCCCACCCACATACCTCTCGTCACTCCACCCACCTGCATCTCCTCACTCTACCCACATGCCTCTCCTCACTCCAACCACCTGCTTCTACTTACTCCACCCACATACCTCTCTTCACTCCACCCACCTGACTACTCAAATACACCCATGTCTCTCCACACTCCACCCACATGTCTCTTTTTTTGCTCCACACATATGCCTCTTCCTGCTTCACCTACACACCTCCTGCTACTCCACCCACAGACCTGTTCCTGCTCCTCCACTTGCCTCTTCCTACTCTACCAAAAGCCTCTTCATACTCCACCCACATGCCTCTTTCCGCTCCACCCACATTCCTCTTCCTTTTGTACCCAAATGCCTCTTCCTTCTCCACCCGCATCAGAGGAGTCGTAAGGAGGGGGGGGGGGCAGCGGGGGGCCGCCACGGGTGACATCATTTAGGGGGTGACACATACACAAATAACCCGCACATAAAAGACAGAAGCTTACGACGACGTTTCGGTCCGACTTGGACCATTGACAAAGTGACACCATTGAGCCTCCAAAGAAGGTAACACTAACGCACAAAACAGTGCCTCACCAACATAAGAGAAGAACCCTTCGTTGATTTTGAGGATTTGATATATTGATTTTGATGATGTGATAGATGATTTTGTATAATTGAAGGCAAGGAAATGTAAGATCAGATTTACTGTGATGTACCTGTACTCAAGGTCAAATGTAAGATCAGATTCACTGAGATGTTACCTGTACTCAAGGTCAAATGTAAGATCAGATTCACTGAGATGTTACCTGTACTCAAGGTCAAATATAAGATCAGATTCACTGAGATGTTACCTGTACTCAAGGTCAAATATAAGATCAGATTCACTGAGATGTTACCTGTACTCAAGGTCAAATGTAAGATCAGATTCACTGAGATGTTACCTGTACTCAAGGACAAATGTAAGATCAGATTCACTGAGATGTTACCTGTACTCAAGGTCAAATGTAAGATCAGATTCACTGAGATGTTACCTGTACTCAAGGTCAAATGTAAGATCAGATTCACTGAGATGTTACCTGTACTCAAGGTCAAATATAAGATCAGATTCACTGAGATGTTACCTGTACTCAAGGTCAAATATAAGATCAGATTCACTGAGATGTTACCTGTACTCAAGGTCAAATGTAAGATCAGATTCACTGAGATGTTACCTGTACTCAAGGTCAAATATAAGATCAGATTCACTGAGATGTTATCTGTACTCAAGGTCAAATATAAGATCAGATTCACTGAGATGTTACCTGTACTCAAGGTCAAATATAAGATCAGATTCACTGAGATGTTACCTGTACTCAAGGTCAAATATAAGATCAGATTCACTGAGATGTTACCTGTACTCAAGGTCAAATATAAGATCAGATTCACTGAGATGTTATCTGTACTCAAGGTCAAATATAAGATCAGATTCACTGAGATGTTATCTGTACTCAAGGTCAAATATAAGATCAGATTCACTGAGATGTTATCTGTACTCAAGGTCAAATATAAGATCAGATTCACTGAGATGTTATCTGTACTCAAGGTCAAATGTAAGATCAGATTCACTGAGATGTTACCTGTACTCAAGGTCAAATGTAAGATCAGATTCACTGAGATGTTACCTGTACTCAAGGTCAAATATAAGATCAGATTCACTGAGATGTTATCTGTACTCAAGGTCAAATGTAAGATCAGATTCACTGAGATGTTGTCTGTACTCAAGGTCAAATATAAGATCAGATTCACTGAGATGTTACCTGTACTCAAGGTCAAATGTAAGATCAGATTCACTGAGATGTTACCTGTACTCAAGGTCAAATGTAAGATCAGATTCACTGAGATGTTACCTGTACTCAAGGTCAAATGTAAGATCAGATTCACTGAGATGTTACCTGTACTCAAGGTCAAATATAAGATCAGATTCACTGAGATGTTATCTGTACTCAAGGTCAAATATAAGATCATATTCACTGAGATGTTACCTGTACTCAAGGTCAAATATAAGATCAGATTCACTGAGATGTTACCTGTACTCAAGGTCAAATATAAGATCAGATTCACTGAGATGTTATCTGTACTCAAGGTCAAATATAAGATCAGATTCACTGAGATGTTATCTGTACTCAAGGTCAAATGTAAGATCAGATTCAGTGAGATGTTACCTGTACTCAAGGTCAAATATAAGATCAGATTCACTGAGATGTTATCTGTACTCAAGGTCAAATATAAGATCAGATTCACTGAGATGTTACCTGTACTCAAGGTCAAATATAAGATCAGATTCACTGTGATGTTACCTGTACTCAAGGTCAAATGTAAGATCAGATTCACTGAGATGTTACCTGTACTCAAGATCAAATATAAGATCAGATTCACTGAGATGTTATCTGTACTCAAGGTCAAATATAAGATCAGATTCACTGAGATGTTATCTGTACTCAAGGTCAAATGTAAGATCAGATTCACTGAGATGTTACCTGTACTCAAGGTCAAATATAAGATCAGATTCACTGTGATGTTACCTGTACTCAAGGTCAAATGTAAGATCAGATTCACTGAGATGTTATCTGTACTCAAGGTCAAATATAAGATCAGATTCACTGTGATGTTACCTGTACTCAAGGTCAAATGTAAGATCAGATTCACTGAGATGTTACCTGTACTCAAGGTCAAATGTAAGATCAGATTCACTGAGATGTTACCTGTACTCAAGGTCAAATATAAGATCAGATTCACTGAGATGTTATCTGTACTCAAGGTCAAATGTAAGATCAGATTCACTGAGATGTTGTCTGTACTCAAGGTCAAATATAAGATCAGATTCACTGAGATGTTACCTGTACTCAAGGTCAAATGTAAGATCAGAAAATGTAAGATCAGATTCACTGAGATGTTACCTGTACTCAAGGTCAAATATAAGATCAGATTCACTGAGATGTTACCTGTACTCAAGGTCAAATGTAAGATCAGATTCACTGAGATGTTACCTGTACTCAAGGTCAAATATAAGATCAGATTCACTGAGATGTTACCTGTACTCAAGGTCAAATGTAAGATCAGATTCACTGAGATGTTACCTGTACTCAAGGTCAAATGTAAGATCAGATTCACTGAGATGTTACCTGTACTCAAGGTCAAATGTAAGATCAGATTCACTGAGATGTTACCTGTACTCAAGGTTAAATGTAAGATCAGATTCACTGAGATGTTACCTGTACTCAAGGTCAAATGTAAGATCAGATTCACTGAGATGTTACCTGTACTCAAGGTCAAATGTAAGATCAGATTCACTGAGATGTTACCTGTACTCAAGGTCAAATGTAAGATCAGATTCACTGAGATGTTACCTGTACTCAAGGTTAAATGTAAGATCAGATTCACTGAGATGTTACCTGTACTCAAGGTCAAATGTAAGATCAGATTCACTGAGATGTTACCTGTACTCAAGGTCAAATATAAGATCAGATTCACTGAGATGTTACCTGTACTCAAGGTCAAATGTAAGATCAGATTCACTGAGATGTTACCTGTACTCAAGGTCAAATATAAGATCAGATTCACTGAGATGTTACCTGTACTCAAGGTCAAATATAAGATCAGATTCACTGAGATGTTACCTGTACTCAAGGTCTGTTGACTGTACTCAAGGTCTGTTGACTGTACTCAAGGTCTGTTGACTGTACTCAAAGTGGTATTTAAGTTTATGTTTCCTCAACATTACTACCATTATGTATTTCATCATTAATAAAGTTGAGAAGTATTCTCCTGTTCGGTTTATTGTTCTTAAACGTTCTCATTGTTAAACATTAGTCACTGGTCATGCAGTAGTGACGTAACTGGTCATGCAGTAGTGACGTAACTGGTCATGCAGTAGTGACGTAACTGGTCATGCAGTAGTTACGTAACTGGTCATGCAGTAGTGACGTAACTGGTCATGCAGTAGTTACGTAACTGGTCATGCAGTAGCTACGTAACTGGTCATGCAGTAGTGACGTAATTGGTCATGCAGTAGTGACGTAACTGGTCATGCAGTAGTGACGTAACTGGTCATGCAGTAGTTACGTAACTGGTCATGCAGTAGTGACGTAACTGGTCATGCAGTAGCTACGTAACTGGTCATGCAGTAGTGACGTAATTGGTCATGCAGTAGTGACGTAACTGGTCATGCAGTAGTGACGTAACTGGTCATGCAGTAGTTACGTAACTGGTCATGCAGTAGCTACGTAACTGGTCATGCAGTAGTTACGTAACTGGTCATGCAGTAGTGACGTAACTGGTCATGCAGTAGTGACGTAATTGGTCATGCAGTAGTGACGTAACTGGTCATGCAGTAGTGACGTAACTGGTCATGCAGTAGTGACGTAATTGGTCATGCAGTAGTGACGTAACTGGTCATGCAGTAGTGACGTAATTGGTCATGCAGTAGTGACGTAATTGGTCATGCAGTAGTGACGTAACTGGTCATGCAGTAGTGACGTAACTGGTCATGCAGTAGTTACGTAACTGGTCATGCAGTAGCTACGTAACTGGTCATGCAGTAGTTACGTAACTGGTCATGCAGTAGTGACGTAATTGGTCATGCAGTAGTGACGTAACTGGTCATGCAGTAGTGACGTAACTGGTCATGCAGTAGTTACGTAACTGGTCATGCAGTAGTTACGTAACTGGTCATGCAGTAGCTACGTAACTGGTCATGCAGTAGTTACGTAACTGGTCATGCAGTAGTGACGTAACTGGTCATGCAGTAGTGACGTAACTGGTCATGAAGTAGTGACGTAACTGGTCATGCAATAGTGACGTAACTGGTCATGCAGTAGTGACGTAACTGGTCATGCAGTAGTGACGTAACTGGTCATGAAGTAGTGACGTAACTGGTCATGCAATAGTGACGTAACTGGTCATGCAGTAGTGACGTAACTGGTCATGCAGTAGTGACGTAACTGGTCATGAAGTAGTGACGTAACTGGTCATGCAATAGTGACGTAACTGGTCATGCAATAGTGACGTAACTGGTCATGCAGTAGTGACGTAACTGGTCATGCAGTAGTGACGTAACTGGTCATGCAGTAGTGACGTAACTGGTCATGCAGTAGTGACGTAACTGGTCATGCAGTAGTGACGTAACTGGAGTTTACCCCCATCCCCCCGGCCTTGAATTTCATGGGGGTGACACCAAGGATTCCATCCTGGGTGACACCAGAGATTCTGCCCCGGGTGACACCAACTCTAGCGAAGCTTCTGACCCAAATGCCTCTTCCTACTCCACCCACATGCCTTTCTATTCTCTACAGACATGCCTCTTCTTCCTCCACCCACATGCCTCATTCTGGTACACCCACATGCCTCTTCCCGCTCCACCCACATGCCGTTTTCTGCTACATCGACATGCCCTTTCCTGCACCACCCACATGCCTCTTTCTGCTCCACCCACATGGCTCTCCTCACTCCACCCACCAGCTTCTCCTCACTCTACTCACCTGCCTCTCCTCTCACTCCATCCACCTGACTCTTCTCAGTCCACCCACCTTCCTAGCCTCATTCCACCCACCTGCCTCTCCTCACTCCTCCCACCTGCCTCATCTTGCTCCACCCATATGCCTCTTTCTGCTCCACACACATTCCTCTTCCTATTCTTCCCACGTGCCTCATTTGGCTCCAACCACATGCCTCTTCTTGCTCCACCCTCATGCCTCTTCCTGCTCTAAGCACATGCCGCTTTCTGCTACACCCACATGTCTCTTCCTGCACCACTCACATGCCTCATTCTGCTCCACCCACATGCCTCTCTCTGTTCCACCCACAAGCATCTTCCTTCTCCACCCACATGCCTCTTCCTGCTCCACCCACATGCCTCTTCCTATTCCACCCACAAGCCTCTTCCTATTCCACCCACATGCCTCTTTCTGCTCAACCCACAGACCTCTTCCTACTTCACCCACAAGCCTCTTCCTTCTCCACCCACATGCCTCTCTCTTCTCTACAGACATGCCTCTTCCTGCTCCACGCACATGCTTCATTCTGCTACACCCACATACCTCTTCCCGCTCCACCCACATGCCTCTTCCTGTTTCACCCACATGCCTCTTCCTGCTCCACCCACCTGCCTCTCCTCATTCTACTCACCTGCCTCTCCTCTCACTCCACCCACCTGACTCTCCTCACTCCTCCCACCTGCCTCTCCTCACTCCACACACTTGCCTCTCCTCACTTCACCCATCTGCCTCTCCTCACTCTGTGAACCAAGATTAATTGGTATTATGGTAGCGGGGTTCAATGAGGCGTCTTCGGAGGCTTCTTACTTTATTGTTAAGTCGTGGTGGGTACACAGGCTTGTGTGTTGTGCCCATGGCCCGGGTAACCCATGCCCACGAGAGGGAACCAGTAGCAGGCCTTGTGTCTTCCTGCTAGGCCGCTGTGTGAGTGAGAGAGTGTGGGACCAGCTTCCCACAGACTTGGACAGGCCCAGAGGGCAGCACCTGAGTGGCGCGAAATATGAACTAAGCTGGCAGACAGCAAGGCTGTCTGTGCAGACAGTACAGGCTGTCTACATTTTCTCGGTCACCTACCTCGCATCGTCCCGACGCGACAATACTGGTGGTACAAAAAAACTCGGTCTCGCTCTCGTAGGAACAGGGCACAGAACACAAAATAAAAACATGTATATACATATGGACATGGAAAAAAAAACTTCCTACAGGGAGGGAAGAAAAAAACACGTGGAGTGTGCTAAACATCGTGGTCAAAGGCAGTGAGCGTCGAAGGGCATCACTGCACGCCTTCCTGCGTCTGGACAGATACTGCAACACAGGAGATATCGCTGTGGCTGAGCTGTGACGTAACGGGTTACAGTCTCCTCTGGAACGGTGAAGCAGTCATCGTAGGAGTCGCTGCAGGTTTTCACTCAACCTGGGGCACTACATGATGGTGCCCTCGATCGAGGCATCGACAAAACTCGGCAACTGGGCAGGACTTCTGGCAAGCGACTCAGGAGGACACTTCTCGACTGGTACTGTCGCTGGGCTGTCACTGCCGGTGAGCGTGGAGCGAGTTGTGGAGCGAGTCGTGGCAGAGACGACTGGGCGAAACATCTGGGAGTCGTAACATCATACACCAGACTGCAGTGAGCGAGCTAGCAGATAAAAGTGACATCATCTTTGTGCAGGAGCTCACTGAAGCTTGTGACACGAGGCTGACACAGCGCCTGCCGACAGGGCTAATTGTAGCTTGACGAGTGTCATTCTCTCTGCAGTTGGAGTTATAGCAGAGGTTAGTCTAAGCGTCCCCAGACTTGTTTCTCTACATATAACTGCACTCTGAAGGTCTGGAGGTGAAGTGAAACAATCGTGCAGGTACGATTGTGCAGAACATCACGAGCGACGAGCATAAGAGCTTTCTGTACAAGGGGGCTTGGGCTCAGAGCTGACTGATATCAGCTGTCAAACGCACTGGTCACATCGGATGACTTAGCACAGGTCAGGTCTGGCTCAGACCTCACTGGACACACGAAAACTACACACACCCGTGGTACATGCGGTACAACATGGCTTAAACTAGCAAATGATGCTTTTCTGTGCACAAAACTGACACTAAGCCATACACTAACATGTAAGAACACTGACTGAGAGGAATTAATTAACACACGACATATATCTTCTCTCAATCTTCTCGACAATACTGAAATAATTACTAGAACACTCGATGTGACATCATGTGATGTCAGGCATGATGTCACAAGGTGACATCAGCAGCACTGTGATGTCAGCAGACATCTCGAGGTGACGTCAGACAGACATCGTGATGTCGTGAAATTGGGCAGCTTCGTCGGTGACGTCAATGTGATGCGGGCAGCAGACCACAGCATGTGGCCTGGGACATCTGGCTTGGTAACCCACGTGGCCTGTAGATCCACGTGACATCGCCCACACCCCACGTGGCATCGGGATCCACGTGGTGTCGTGATCTATGTGGTGCCGTGATCTACATGGCATGCTGATCTATATGGCTTGCTGATCCACATGGCTTGCTGATCCACATGGCTTGTTGATCCACGTGGCTTAGTAATCCACGTGGCATCGAGTGATCAAAGTGGCATGCTGATCCACGTAGCTTGCTGATCCACGTGGCTTGCTGATGCACATGGCTTGCTGATCCACATGACTTGCTGATCCACGTGGCTTGCTGATCCACGTGGCTTAGTGATCTACGTGGCATGCTGATCCACGTGGCATCGAGTGGCTTCGGGCACTCGGATACACAGCTCTGGCAAAGAATTCACATGGAAAACAGCAGGAAAACACAGCAGAGGGAGTGAGTACATAGTGGTAGAGTGTGGTGGTAGGCTGGTGAGGTGTGAGTATATGGCGAGGGAGCATCTGGCCACTTCCTCCTCTCCCACCCACAAACACAGGGAGATTCACTGGATGCAGAAATCACCACAAAACTCACCTCTGGCTTGCTGAAACAGCTGTGCTGAGCTGAACAACAACAGCAACATACAAGTGATGCTGAACACGTGACTTGAGAAACAGCATGGGACGCTGTAGCGTGGGGTCACTGGGACGCCACTTACAATTCTCTAAGAAATTCGGCAAATTTCGGCTGGATCCTGCTTGTATCTGTGTCTGGATGCTCAAACGTGCAGACACGACATCAGGATAACTCGTTGAGAGACGGATGCTTCTTGTATAGGGTGATAAAGTGAAGATGACTTCATCCCTTCCTCTCTCCGGGTAACCAACTGCTGTGACCACCGCTTCCCACCAATGTGAACGAAATTATTTGGTAGAGCTGAAAGCGGGTGATTAATGATAGACGTCACAGGAGGCTTCTTTGTTTATTGAAAAGTTGTGGTGGGTACACAGGCTTGTATGTTGTGCCCATGGCCTGGGTAGGCCATGCCCACGAGAGGGAACTAGTAGCAGGCCTTGTGTCTTCCTGCTAGGCCGCTGTGTGAGTGAGAGAGTGTGGGACCAGCTTCCCACAGATTTGGACAGGCCCAGAGGGCAGCACCCGAGTGGCGCGAAATATGAACTAAGCTGGCAGACAGCAAGGCTGTCTGTTCAGACAGTACAGGCTGTCTACAACTCCACCCACCTGCCTCTCCTCACCCCACCCACCTGCCTCTCGTCACTTTACCCAAATGCCTCTCTTAATCCACCCACCTGTCTCTCCTGACTCCACCCACCTGCCTCTCCTCACCACCCACATGCCTCTCCTTACTCTAGTAACGTGCTTCGCCTCGCTCTACCCTAATGTCTCTCCTCACTCCACCCATCTGCCTCTCCTCACTTCACCCACCTGCCTCTCCTCACTCTACACACCTGCCTCTCCTCATTCCATCCACCTGCCTCTCCTCACTCCAACCACCTGCGTCTCCTCACTCCACCCACCTGCCTCTCTTCACTTCACCCACCTGCTTCTCCTCACTCCCCTACCTGCCTCTCCTCACTCCACACATCTGCCTCTCGTCACTCTACCCAAATGCCTCTCCTCAATCCACCCACCTGCCTCTCCTCAATCCACCCACCTGCCTCTCCTCACTCCAACTATATGTCTCTCCTCACTTCACCCACTTGCCTCTCCTCAATCCACTCACCTGCCTCTCCTCACACGACCCACCTGCCTCTCCTTACTCTAGCAACGAGCCTCTCCTCACTCTATCCACATGTTTCGCCTCACTCTACCCTCCTGCCTCTCCTCACTTCACCCACCTGCCTCTCCTCACTCCACACACCTGCCTCTCCTCATTCCATCCACCTGCCTCTTCTCACTCTATCCACCTGCCTTTTCTCACACTCTGCCCACCTGCCTCTTCTCACTCCACCCACATGCCTGTACACACTTCAACCACATGCCTCTCCTTGCTAAACCCACATACCTTTCCTTACTCAACCCCCATGCCTCTCCTCACTCCACCCACGACTCTCTTTACTTCAGCCACATACCTCTCGTTACTCCACCAACATGCATCTCCTAACTCCACCCACATGACTTTCTTGACTCCACCTACATTCCACTACTTACCCCACCCACATACAACTCCTTACTCCACCCACATGCCTCTTTTCCAACCATATGCCTCCAATACACAAAGATATTCTTAAATAATATTCAACAGTTCTCACCAAATTAATAAAGAAAGCCAAACAACTGTACTACTCCAGCAGATTCACTGACACAAGAGGAGATATAAAAAAGACCTGGAAAACACTTTCCCAGATTCTGGGGACCCACAAACTGAAAAAATAACATAAAAAGTCTGGGCTGAATGGTACTGCCCTTGATACTGGCCATGTAGTCAGAAACTGTAAGGCTGGAGGTGATGTCCTGGTAGTCAGTAAATGTGGGGCTGATAGTGCTGTCCTGGGAGACAGTAATGGTGAAGCTGGAGGTGCTGTCCTGGGAGACAGTAATGGTGAAGCTGGAGATTTTGTCCAGGTAGTCGGGAATTATACGCAGGAAGGAATACATATAAATGACCTCATAGGGGACAGGAGCCGTACTAGGGAAACAAGTGTAGTCAAAGATAATATAAAACCAATATTGCAAACTAGAAATACCACAGGAAATAGCAAACAAGAGGACTCCACTAGCAATAGTGAGGATATATTACCAAAAACAACTGGTGGGAGCTTCATTGTTGTGCTAGGGAGGATAGGAATAAGACAGGGAAACATGCACCAACAGGAATACAGTCACAGAAACCCAAGGCAAACGGAAACCAAGCCTGTGCACATACTATGCACTTGGTATCTGCAAGCATGGGAAATCTGGAAAAACAGACGGGACGTGCAACTATGACCACCCTAGAAAATACAATGCCCATATGACAACAGGAAAATGCAAACTCCCTTCCTGTAAGGTTTTTCACCCTGAACTGTGTACCTCTTCAGTACAGGAAAGACTGTTCTATAACTTAAATTTCCAGGCACACCATCTAAAGGGGACTAAAAGATACAAAACATCCAGGCCATGGGAAAACCTGGGTAGCCACAGCCACTCAAGAGGGAGAGGTTTTTTAGTGCCAGGAAGGAAAAAAAACTGGCAGGAAATGGCAGAAATCGTACACCAAATCCAGTCATTCCTTGAGTGGAACCACAGTCGATGGCCTCCACTCCAAACCAACAGATACAGATACTAATGCCGGAAAAAAAATCCCCCCCCCCCAAGTACCAACAATACCACCAGTCCGATGACATTCTTCTTTGCAAATATACAGGGTCTAAAGCCAGCAACAAACAACAAAATACCTTTCATCCGTGGACTGCTTGCAGAGGCAAAGGCAATGTTCGCGGCTTTCACTGAGACCCACATAAAGGATCACTTGGACAACGAAATATGGATCCCAGGTTACAACCTATACAGATGTGACAGAGTGAACAGGCAAAAGGGGAGGGTTGGCCTGTACATTGCAGAGTCACTTGTTTGCACAGAACTGCTAAATGCCTCAAATGATGTAGTGGAAGTTTTAGCAGTAAAGGTCGAGAACCAAAACCTAGTCATTGTGGTAGTCTACAAGCCTCCGGATGCAACATCCCAGCAATTCCAGGAACAGCTGTTAAAAATTGACCACTGTCTGGAAAATCTTCCAGCTCCTGCACCCAACATCTTGCTCCTGGGGGATTTCAACTTAAGGCACCTAAAATGGAGGAATATAGCAAATAATATTGTTGCAGTAATAACACCAGGAGGCAGCTCCGATGAAAACTCACACTCACACGAGCTTTTAAATCTCTGCACAAAATTCAGTTTAAACCAGCAAATAATAGAACCTACTAGACTGGAGAATACACTAGACCTCATCTTCACTAACAATGATGATCTGATAAGAAATGTCACCATATCAAAAACAATATACTCAGATCACAACATAATTGAGGTTCAGACATGTATGCGTTGAGCCCCAGGCCGACATAATGAGACTAGTCACGAGGGAGCATTCACCAAATTCAACTTCAATAACAAAAACATAAAGTGGGACCAAGTATACCAAGTCCTAAGCAACACAGACCCCAACTTATGCCTAGAACAGATTAACTTTGTGGCACTCGATGTATGCACAAGGCTTATTCCTCTAAGAAAAAGGAGGAGTAGATGTAAAATAGAAAGAGACAGGCGCTCCCTTTACAGGCGACGGAAAAGAATAACAGAGCGGCTAAAAGAGGTCAATATATCTGAAATGCGTAGGGAGACACTGGTCAGAGAAATAGCAAGCATCGAACTTAAGCTAAAGGAATCTTACAGGAGTCAGGAATCGCGGGAAGAACTAAAAGCCATAAATGAAATCGAAAGAAACCCAAAGTATTTCTTCTCCTATGCCAAATCAAAGTCGAGAACAACGTCCAGTATTGGGCCGCTACTTAAACAAGATGGGTCCTACACAGATGACAGCAAGGAAATGAGTGAGCTACTCAAGTCCCAATATGACTCAGTTTTTAGCAAGCCGCTAACCAGACTGAGAGTCGAAGATCAAAATGAATTTTTTATGAGAGAGCCACAAAATTTGATTAACACAAGCCTATCCGATGTTATCCTGACGCCAAATGACTTCGAACAGGCGATAAATGACATGGCCAGGCACTCTGCCCCAGGGCAGAACTGCAAGAAGCCCCTATCACGAGCCTTTTCCATCCTATGGAGATGGAGCATGGACACGGGGGTCGTCCCACAGTTACTAAAAACAACAGACATAGCCCCACTCCACAAAGGGGGCAGTAAAGCAACAGCAAAGAACTACAGACCAATAGCACTAACATCCCATATCATAAAAATCTTTGAAAGGGTCCAAAGAAGCAAGATCACCACCCATCTAGAAACCCATCAGTTACACAACCCAGGGCAACATGGGTTTAGAACAGGTCGCTCCTGTCTGTCTCAACTATTGGATCACTACGACAAGGTCCTAAATGCACTAGAAGACAAAAAGAATGCAGATGTAATATATACAGACTTTGCAAAAGCCTTCGACAAGTGCGACCATGGCGTAATAGCGCACAAAATGCGTGCTAAAGGAATAACAGGAAAAGTCGGTCGATGGATCTATAATTTCCTCACTAACAGAACACAGAGAGTAGTCGTCAACAGAGTAAAGTCCGAGGCAGCTACGGTGAAAAGCTCTGCTCTACAAGGCACAGTACTCGCTCCCATCTTGTTCCTCATCCTCATATCCGACATAGACAAGGATGTCAGCCACAGCACCGTGTCTTCCTTTGCAGATGACACCCGAATCTGCATGACAGTGTCTTCCATTGCAGACACTGCAAGGCTCCAGGCGGACATCAACCAAATCTTTCAGTGGGCTGCAGAAAACAATATGAAGTTCAACGATGAGAAATTTCAATTACTCAGATATGGTAAAAACGAGGAAATTAAATCTTCATCAGAGTACAAAACAAATTCTGGCCACAAAATAGAGCGAAACACCAACGTCAAAGACCTGAGAGTGATCAAGTCGGAGGATCTCACCTTCAAGGACCATAACATTGTATCAATCGCATCTGCTAGAAAAATGACAGGATGGATAATGAGAACCTTCAAAACTAGGGAGGCCAAGCCCATGACGACACTCTTCAGGTCACTTGTTCTATCTAGGCTGGAATATTGCTGCACACTAGCAGCACCTTTCAAGGCAGGTGAAATTGCTGACCTAGAAAATGTACAGAGAACCTTCACGGCACGCATAACGGAGATAAAACACCTCAATTACTGGGAGCGCTTGAGGTTCCTAAACCTGTATTCCCTGGAACGCAGGCGAGAGAGATACATGATTATATACACCTGGAAAATCCTAGAGGGACTAGTACCGAACCTGCACACGAAAATCACTCACAACGAAAGCAAAAGACATGGCAGACGATGCACCATCCCCCCAATGAAAAGCAGGGGTGTCACTAGCACGTTAAGAGACCATACAATACGTGTCAGGGACCCGAGACTGTTCAACTGCCTCCCAGCATACATAAGGGGGATTACCAACAGACCCCTGGCAGTCTTCAAGCTGGCACTGGACAAGCACCTAAAGTCGGTTACTGACCAGCCGGGCTGTGGCTCGTACGTTGGTTTGCGTGCAGCCAGCAGCAACAGCCTGGTTGATCAGGCTCTGATCCACCAGGAGGCCTGGTCACAGACCGGGCCGCGGGGGCGTTGACCCCCGGAACTCTCTCCAGGTAAACTCCAGGTAACTAAACCTCATGAAACACCTCTGCATCCCACTGATACAGCTAACAAGATAAACGACTTCTCAAACATAGGATCTAATCTTGCAAGTAAAATCCCCGTACCAATGCCCGTGCCGGGGACTACCTAGATGGGAATTTCCCAAATTCCTTCTATCTTGTACCAAGTGAGCCCACGGAAGTCACCGCGATCATAAAGTCACTTAAAAATAACTCAGGGAATCTGTCTCACGTCCCACAATTATTGTACAAGCGAGCGGCCCATGTCCTTTCGCATGCTATTACATTACTTTTTAACAAGTCACTAGAAACTAGCACTTTCCGACACTACTCAAGACAGCAAGGGTTACACCAACACATAAAGGTGGTGACCCTACAGACGTAAACGATTATATGCCAATATCAAACTTATCATTGCTAGCCAAAATCTTCGAGAAACTCGTGCACAGGAGACTATATTCATTTATAACGGCACAAAACATACTCAACCCCTACCAATTTGGATTCAGGAAAAATAAAAGAACTAATGATGCAATTATAAAAATGCTAGACATGCTTTACACAGCATTGGAAAATAAGGAATATCCGCTAGGAATTTTTATTGACCTAAGAAAAGCGTTTGACACAGTAGACCACGGCATCCTACTCCACAAACTTGACCACTATGGTATAAGAGGCCATGCGCTTGCATATTTTAAATCCCACCTTTCTAATAGTTATCAGTATGTCACCATTAAAGACATAGCCTCATCAATACGGCCACTTGAAGCTGGAGTTCCGCAGGAAAGTGTCCTTGGACCCCTACTCATCCTCATTTACATCAATGATCTTCCAAACATATTCCAACACCTGAAACCCATTCTCTTTGCTGACGACACGACTTATGTCATCTCCCACCCTAATCTTGCCACCCTCAACACCATTGTTAACGAGGAGCTGCTCAAAATATCGACTTGAATGACAGCCAATAAACTTACACTTAACACCGGCAAAACCTACTATATTATGTTTGGTAGCAGAGCAGGTGTTGTGCAACTTAACATTAAGATCGACAACACTCTAATTGCCAGACATAATGAGGGCAAATTCCTTGGCCTATACCTCGACATCAACCTAAATTTCAGCACCCATATCCAACACATAACAAAAAAAGTATCCAAAACGGTGGGGATCCTCTCCAAGATACGATACTACGTGCTGCAAACTGCCCTTCTCACACTATACCATTCACTTATATATCCATACCTCACCTATGCTATCTGTGCTTGGGTTCAACTGCAGCAACACACCTAAAGCCAATAATAACCCAACAAAAAGCCGCAGTAAGAATAATCACTAAATCCCATCCCTGGCAACACTCCCCCCCACTCTTCATAGATCTAAACTTACTCCCTGTTCAGAACATCCACACTTACTACTGTGCAATCTATATCTACAGGACCTTAAATTCCAATATTAACCTTGACCTAAAATGCTTTCTTGATAGTTGTGACAGGATCCACAGGCATAACACCAGACACAAACATCTCTATGACATTCTCCGCGTTCGACTAAACCTTTACAAAAATTAAATGTATGTCAAAGGGCCTAAAATCTGGAACACCCTACCTGAAAACTCCAGAACTGCAGACACATTCATCACTTTCAAAACTACAGTTAGAAAACATCTTATCTCCCTGATCCACCCCGACAACTTACTACATGATAACCACCTGGTGGTTCACAATTACATTCACTCACCCACTGACTATAAGTCCAGAAATACTAATCTTAATCTTAAAATAATAAATCCTAACTAGTCATAAGTTTGCCTATGATACTCCAATATAGACACTTTGTATTGTGCCAAAACAAAAGCATTCACATTGCTAAACTCACAAATTATGATGTAGTCACTTAGCTTTAATAACATAATCTGTAAGGATTTAATGTTATGAATTAATCTAAGTCTGCTCGAAATGCCTAGCCTGGCTAGGTGTCCTAGTGGCCCCCTCTGTAATTAGTATTTTATAACATGTAAATCACACAATACCCAAAACCTGTAAACCCCACATTGTAACCCTTATAGAGAATAAACTTGAATTGAATTGAATTGAATTTCTGCTAAACTTACACGCCTCTTTGTATTCCATCCACATGCCTCTTCCTGCTCCACCCACATGCCTCTTTGTGCTACACCCACATGCCTCTTCCTGCTCCACCCACATATATCTTCCTGCTCCACCCATATGCCTCTTCCTATTCCAGTCACATTGCTCATCCTGCTCTACACGCATGCCGCTTTCTGCTACACCCACATGCCTCTTCGTGCACCACCCACATGCCTTATTCTGCTTGGCAAATGCCACTTCCTGCTCCACCCACATGTCTCTTCCTGCTTCACCCACATATCTCTTCCTGCTACACCCACATGCCTTTTCCTGCACCACCCACATGCCTCTTCCTGCTCCACCCACATGCCTCTCCCTTCTCCACCATGATGTCTCTTTCTGTTACACCCACATGAATCTCTGTACTCCACCCACACGCCTCATTCTGTTCCACCCACATGCCTCATTCTGCTCCATCCATTTGACTCTTCCCGTTTCACCCACATGCCTATTCCTGCTCCACCCACATACCTCGCCGTACTCCACCCACATGCCTCTTCCTACTCCACCCACATGCCTCATCCTGCTAAACCCTCATGTCTCTTTCTGGTACACCCACATGACTCTCTGTACTCCACCCACACGCCTCATCCTGCTCCACCCACATGCCTCTTCCTTTTCTACACACGTTTCTCTTCCTACTCCACCCACATGCCTCTCTGTACTCCACCCACATGCCTCTTCCTGCTCCACCCACATGCCTCTTCTACTGAACCCACATGTCACTCCGTACTCCACCCACACGCCTCATCCTGCTCCACCCACATTCTTCTTCCTGCTCCACCCACATGCCTCTTCCTATTCAATCAACATGCCTCTTCCTGCTCCACCCACATTCCTCTCCGTACTCCACCCACATGCTTCTTCCTACTCTACCCACAAACCTCTTTCTGCTCCACCCACATGACTCTTCTTGCTCACCCACATGCCTCATTCTGCTCAACCCACATGCCTCATCCTGCTCCACTCACAAGCCTCTTCCTTCACCACCCACATGCTTCTTCCTACTTCACCAACTTGCCTCTTCCTCTACCACCCACATGGCTCTTCCTGCACCACCCACATGCTTCTTCCTTGACCACCCACATACCTCTTCCTGCTCCACCCACATGCCTCTTCCTACTCCAACCACATGCCTTTTCTGATCCACCCACATGCCTCTTTTTGCACCACCCACATGCCTCTTCCTGCTTACCAACATTGCTCTTCCTGCTCACCCACATGCATCTTCCTACTCCACCCACATGGCAGTTTCTGCTCCACCCACATGCCTCTTTTTGCTCCACCCACATTCCTCTTTCTGCTCCACCCACATGCCTCTTTCTACTCCACCCACATGGCAGTTTCTGCTCCACCCACATGCCTCTTTTTACTCCACCCACATGCCTCTTTTTGCTCGATCCACATTCCTCTTCCTGCTCCACCCACATGCCAGTTTCTGCTCCACCCACGTGCCTCTTCCTGCTCCACCCACATGCCAGTTTCTGCTCCTCCCACATGACTCTTACTGCTCCACGCACATGCCTTTTCCTGCTGCACCCACATGTCTCCTCCTGCTCCACCCACATGCCTTTTCCTGCTACACCCACATGCCTCTTCCTGCTCCACCCACATGCCTATTTCTTCTCCGCCCACATGCCTTTTACTGCTCCACCCACATGCCTCTTTCTGCTCCACCCACATGCCTCTTCCTACTACACCCACATGTCTTTTCCTGCTCCACCCACATGCCTCTTTCTGCTCCACTCACATGCCTATTTCTTCTCCACCCACATGCCTTTTCCTGCTCCACCCACTTGCCTCTTTCTGCTCCACCCACTTGCTTCTTCCTGCTCCTCCCACATGCCTATTTCTTCTCCATCCACATGCCTCTTCCTGTTCCACCCACATGCCTATTTCTGCTCAACCCACATGACTTTTCCTGCTCCACGCACATGCCTTTTCCTGCTGCACCCACATGTCTCCTCCTGCTCCACCCACATGCCTTTTCCTGCTCCACCCACATGCCTCTTCCTGCTCCACACACATGCCTATTTATTCTCCACCAACATGCCTTTTCCTGCTCCACCCACATGCCTCTTTCAGCTCCACCCACATACCTCTTCCTGCTCCACTCACATGCCTATTTCTGCTCCACCCACATGCCTCTTCCTGCTCCACTCACATGCCTATTTCTGCTCCACCCACATGCCTCTTCCTGCTCCACCCACTTGCCTCTTCCTGCTCCACCCACATGCCTATTTCTTCTCCACCCACATGCCTTTTCCTGCTCCACCAATATGCCTTTTCCTGCTCCACCCACATGCATCTTCCTGCTCCACCCACACGCCTTTTCCTGCTCCACCCACATGCTTCTTCCTGCTCCACCCACTTGCCTCTTCCTGCTCCACCCACATGCCTTTTTCTTCTCCACCCACATGCCTTTTCCTGCTCCACCAATATGCCTCTTCCTGCTCCACCCACTTGCCTCTTCCTGCTCCACCCACATGCGTATTTCTTCTCCACCCACATGCCTTTTCCTGAACCACCCACATGCCTCTTCCTGCTCCACCCACATGCCTATTTCTTCTCCACCCACATCCCTTTTCCTGCTCCACCCACATGCCTATTTCTGCTCCGCCCACATGCCTCTTCCTGCTCCACCCACATGCCTCTTCCTGCTCCACTCACATGCCTATTTCTGCTCCACTCACATGCCTCTTTCTGCTCCGCCCACATGCCTCTTTCTGCTCCTCCCACATGAGTCTTTCTGCTCCACGCACAAGCCTCTTCCTGCTCACCCACATGCCTCTTTTTACTCCACCCACATGACTTTTCTGCTTCCCCCACATGCTTCTTCCTGCTCCACCCACATGCCTATTCCTTTCTACCCACGTGCCTCTCCGTACTCCACGCACATGCCTCTTCTTACCTTACCCACATGCCTCTCCGTACTCCACCCACATGCCTCTTCCTACTCCACCTGCATGCCTCTTCCTACACCACCCACATGTCTCTTCCTGCACGATTCACATGCCTGTTTCTACTTCACCCTGTAGAACGGGGTCTTAAATAGTTTCGATAGTAATGTAATGACTATTCTCCTGCACCATGGCTTGTTGTAGTGTTTTGGTATATCAGGTTAAAGTGTTGAAGAAGGAGGTTCCACTTCTTCAAGAGGAGGAGAGGAGGCTGAAGGTTCGCCTAGATGTGTTTGGGAACGAGTGTGAGACAGTTGGTGGGAGGAGATGCTTACCACCAGTGAGAGTGGCAAGTGGTTCACAGTTCAGGAAGAAGGAAGATAAGGAGGGTTAATAAAGAAAATGTGAAGGTAGGAAATCGATTCTCTGTTCTCCAAGACGAGTGTACTTCAGTGTTTAGTGATGTTAAAGGTACCTCTGACTCCCCTGCTAATCAAGGTAAAAAATTCTGATTGTGGGAGACTCTCAGGTAAGGTACATGGACCGTGCTTTTTGTAACAGAGATAGAAATGTCAGACAGAGAGTGTGCCTCCCAGGAGATGGTGTTGGTGACATAGTCAGCAGGTTGGATAATATTATGGCAGGTAATGGGAACAAGCCCATTATCTGTCTTAGTGCTGGGGATAATGACATTGGGAAAGGCAGGAGAGAGGACCTACTGGATAAGTACAGGTCAGCCATAGAAGTAGTC